>NW_004444050.1:5095070-5144454 GCF_000243295.1 Trichechus manatus latirostris | reverse complement strand
GCCATCTAAGATACTCCACTGGTCTCACCCCTTCGGGAGCAAGGGAGAATGAAGAAAACAAGATACAAGGGAAAGATTAGTCCAAAGGACTAATGGACCACAACTACCACGGCCTCTGCTGGACTGAGTCCAGTACAACTAGATGGTGCCTGGCTACCACCACTGACTGCTCTGACTGGAATCACAACAGAGGGTCCTGGACAGAGCTGGAGAAAAATGTAGAACAAAATTTTAACTCACAAAAAAAGACCAGACTTACTGGCCTGACAAAGACTGGAGAAACCCTGAGAGTATGGCTTCCAGACACCCTTTTAGCTCAGTAATGAAGTCACTCCCAAGGTTCACCATTCAGCCAAAGATTAGACAGCCCCATAAAACAAAACAAGACTAATGGGGCACAACAGTCCAGGGACAAGGACTAGAAGGCAGGAGGGGACAAGAAAGCTGGTAATAGGGAGCCCAAGGTTGAGAAGGGACGGTGTTGACATGTTGTAGAGTTGTTAACCATTGTCATAAAACGATATTTGTACTAACTGTTTAATAAGAAACTATCTGTTCTGTAAACCTCATCTAAAGTACAATAAAAAATAAAAAAAGAATTAATTGTAGATACAAATTATCTCAGAAATAGTCAAGGAAGAAAAAAATCTGAGTTTTTTGGACATCACTGATATTAGATTTCTTCATCTGCTGGATTTCATTAATATTTTGCAAGCTCTACTCTAAAGTATGATAAAAATGACTAAACACTTTACTTACATTTTTTTGTTTTGTTTTTTTATTTTATGTGAGACGAATGTTTAAACCTAAAAGCCTACGAATATGCTAAATACACAGTGATACAATCATGAACAATTACATGGATCCCTACTAGCTTTCCTCGGGACACCTTTGTTCATGCCAAGAACTGTCACCATGTGGATGTAGATGAATTATTTTCTGGGAGTAAGAAGTGGAGAAAAGCAAAGGACATCTTACTCATTGCTTTAACCTTGGAGGAACAGGATAAATCTGGTTTTGGCATCTTCCTGAGGAAAAGAATATCTTGACACGTACATTGAGTTCTTGGAGAAAGCCTAGTATCCATTGGCAAGAAAGGGTAAGATTCTGAATACATCTAAGTAATCCGTGTAGCACTGAAATGCTTGACTATGGCAGACCGCTCACCAGGATATAAATCATGCTGCTTGCCATGTGCAGCACATCAGACATAGAGTGTATGACTCTAGCTCATCTAATGAAATGGCTTTTATAAAGCTTGTGTAGGTAAATTAAAGCAGCATTGCTAAGAAATATGTTCATAATCCAATTCTGAGAGCTGAGCTGAATGGACAGGGTTACATCTATAATGAGAACTAAGCATTTCCCTGTTGGGATGTGTGCAGGCAAGCAGATTGGCCCATGTATTAAGTGTGCAGAGAAATACCCATGCTCCTCCCTGAAGTCAGGGGTAACCGGTGTGAATTCTGGCACCCATCTGTTAACCACTAAAATGTGTTCTTAATTTATCTTCAACCCACAAGGTACAAGATCCTCTTGAGAGCAATGCTTGTAAGGACTCTGTCTACCCTGGGGAGAAATTATGCTTCCAGAATCACTTCTTGTTCCCCAGTGTGCTGTGTTTTGTTAAAGTATTCCTCAAGATGAAATTAGGATTCCTTTGCTATCTCCCCAGACATTTTTCTTCAAATAGTTCAGGACAAAAATGAAGCAAAAAAATTTTTACCTTTCTCTTATTCTTGTTATCTAGAGGATAATTTTCTGTGTTTCTCTCCAAGTAGTCCTGGCTAAGAATCAGAGAAAGAAAATCCCCTTCTTCCTGAGAGTCTGTTGTGGCCAACACAACATGAGCCTGTGTAGTGAGGACACATTTTCAAACACATGAAAAACCTCACGGAGGTAAAGTGAGAGTCAAATGGGCAGTGTTTAAGACAGTCCCCAGTTGGTTAGCTACATTCTGATCTGAACATATTTTTTTCTCAGTGATGTTATTCAGGGGTCAAATTCCTAGGTTCCTTGGTGTAAATAAATCTACTTTTAACTAGTCTACAACAGAAGGCACATCACCGTATATAGAGAGTGAAAGAGAGGTTCCCCTTTGATGAAAAAAAATTCAGTGTTTATAAAAACTTCTGCAGGTCTGGATACCATTAACGTTCAACAATTAATAAAAGTGACACTAGGACACAATAAATTTTAGGTTTCAAAGAAACAATTTGACTTTATACATTGCTTCTGCTCCACTGGTGTTTGAGATGAAAGGGCTAGTAATTGAAATGAAACTCATCAGCATTAAAGAAGGCCTCATGGAGAGAATCCAAGGGGGGCAGTGGTACAGAAGGTGGTGGAATCCTGCAACACAGGCAGGAGCTTAAAGATCTGAGGGAAGCAGCCTAGGGAACAAGCAACTACTTAGGAGTAAGACCAGGGTCTGGTGAAAATATTTTAAATCTTAAAAAGATAAGAGAATAAGCAAGTGGTGGATTAAATACATTATTTTTTAATTGTGGTAAATATATAGGTAACAAAACATTTGCCATGTCAACAATCTTCACATTATTACACAGCACATTATTATGTTCATCATATTGTTTAACCATCACCTTAACTATTCCTAAATTTTTTCATCGCCCGTATCGGAAGCTCAGTGTCGCTAAATACGTTTTAACATCTTACCTTCCTTTGTTCCATTTATATTACTGAAAAACTCATGCTTTGGGAAGAGAGGTTTCTATAAATGGACTTTAGAAGCCAATGGAAAAATAGATACAATATGCAAATAAGGAATAATGAGCATGTAACCTAAGTGGTTCCATTTTGCCATCATTTTGGGGGGACCTGTGAGTAGTTGGTATATGCAATGTGCTATTCTCAGTACTTTCAGTGTCTTACATCACTCAATCTTTACTGGAACCATGTCTGATCTTACTTCCTCTACCCTTCCCCCGATCTATTTTCCACAGAGTAGTTGGAATGATCTTTTCAAAGCAAATCTAATTTTGCCATTTCCTTGTTTCCAACCTTTCAATCACTTCCCATTGCTCTCAGGATATATTGAAAATGTTTAGTTTGACCTCCAGGGCACTGCATGGTCTGCAGGCTCTTTAGCCACATCATGCACCATGCCCCCTCTTGCTCTGGGGCTTTGGAGCACTCGCCCTCTTCCAGGTGGACAAGTGCTTGCACTTCCTTCACCCAGAGCTGGGGTCCAGGTTAGCCCCTTTCCTGAACTGCTCTGCTGTCTCCTCGAATAGTTATCAGCTCTAATGCCATGACCTGACTACTTCCCAAGTTAGGTCAGGTCCCATCTCACACTCTCTCATAGCACCTGTATCTCTTTTTTGTTGTGCTTATCACAGTTTTGATTGTTCGTTCTGGGGGTGCCCCTTGGTTAGTGTCTATTCAGGGGCCTGTCTATGGAAAATGGAGCACTGGTGGCACAGTGGTTAAGAGCTTGGCCGCTAACCAAAAGGTCGGCAGTTGGAATCCACCAGCTGCTCCTGGGAAACCCTATGGGGGCAGTTCTACTCTGTCCTATAAAGTAGGTATGAGTCGGAATCAACTTGATGAGTTTGGTTTGTTTGTTTGTTTTTTTTAAAATCAATGGAAAATAGTGCCTATGGCAATTGGTTTTAAATTGCTGAATGATCTCTCACAGCTGGCCATGGAAACTGTGATGACCAATAGAAACTGCTTGTTAGGACCCCTCCTCAAGTGGCTCCCAGGGCACACGCCCTACCTGCTATACCTTAGTTACGCCTCTGTATATATCTCTCCTCTAGATTGGAAGCAATGTGAGAACAAAGACCACCTCTATTTTTGCTCAACATAGCATCCCAGTCCCTAGTACAATGCCTGGCACAGAAAACGTGCTGGATGCACACTTATTGAATGAATGGATGGATGGATACTGAATAAAATCAAAGACCAACCTGGCTTGCCTTAATTTGGAAGTCTTATTACCCAGGGAATCAACAGTCACACAGGAAGAAGCAATGTGCCACATCAAACTGATCTATCTCTCTCAGGAGGCTACATTTTTTCCCCCAGAAACTCTTAAAAAAAACCCTAAAGCTGTTGCTGTCAAGTCAATTCTGAATCATGGTGACCCCATGTGTTACAGAGTAGAACTGCTCCATAGGGTTTTCTTGGCTCTAATCTTTATGAAAGCAGATGGCCAGGGCTTTCCTCCACAGCATTGCTGGGTGGGTTTGAATTGCCAACCTTTAGGTTAATAGTTGAGCACAAAGCATTTGTGCCACCCAGGGACCTTAAGAAACTCTAGAGCCCAACAAATTGAAGTGACCCCCCGCCCTTGTTTTCCATGTAAAGTGTCTTTGCCTGGTCATGTCAGTCAGCAGTGAAGGGGCTGGAGTTAGAGCCTGTGTTCCATAGATAACATTTTGCCCAAGGCTTACATTATTCACAAAACCCTTTTTTCCCTCCAAAATATTCCACAGTTGCCCCTACTTCAACCCCCTGTCTTCACCATAATAGCATCCCTCCTACTTTTTTTTTTTTTTTTTTAAATGAAAAAGCCCCTTTTCTTTGAAGCTCATGATATTTGGCTTCAATACCATTTTCTCTTCTATGGGAGATTTCAATGTCCATGAAGCCGATCCATGCCAAGCACTGCTCTCGCAGCTTTCCCCACCTACCACCCTCAAGTGCCCAAAGCGCCCATCTTCCTTCTGCTTCCAGCAATCACCACCCTGTTGGCCCAGCTTTTTTCCCAAATCATCCTCTGTTTTCTCTCCAGACCCTCAGCTCTCTAGAAACTGTGTCCTGAAACTCCCCAACTCTGGATCAATCCCCAAAAGCACCATCTCTACTCCGATGCCTGAGTTCGATTGGAGAAAAGCCCACACTGTCAGCTTGGGGCCATGATAGACTGGTGCTCTGCAAGGTCAGCTGACCCCCATTTTTGTTTGGAATGTCTTTCTCCTTTCCTTGGCCAGCAGCCTGTGACAGCAGTTAAAACCTTCACCATGCTCGTCTCTCTCCCTACCAACTCTCACCAACACTCCAAGCAGATGACTTAGCCTTCAGCTGAATTAAGAAAATGAATGGCTTTGTCTTCCATTACCCTTCCATCTTCAACTTTGTGTTCAACCACATCAGTCCCTCTGCCTGCCTAAATCCCACAGTATGAAGTGTCCTCTCTGCTAATTAAGGACAGCCTCCTCCTATACTTTTCATCAGACCCCTTCACTCCTCTCTCCTCTTCCCTCTTGGCATTTTGACACACTGAGTTGAAACCTATTCACTCTGCCTCAGCTGCTTTAATGTCCCTGGCAGGTTGGTAGCAATGCCCACAGGGACCTCTTATCTTGCATTGTTCAAGAATTCCTCTAGTCTCACCTCCCCTCTGCCTCGAGCACCAGCACCATGATTTCTTTATCTTGTTCTTCATTTAGCAGACATAGATAGTTGACCCACTTTTAGACACTTTGCTGTTGCTCTCATCTTGTATTGCTCCAGGACACTATTTCTAGAATTCACTCTTTAACTCTGAGCAAAGTATCCTCAGGCATAAGAAACCTGTCAAAGTGCAGGAATCCTGTAAACTGACCTAACCAGACATAGGACTTTGAGCTTCTCCCTCCCTAATTGAAAAATAATAGAAGATGGGATTCTTGGCATTTAAAAATGCCCTCTTCCTTTTGAGTACTGTCTTTGCCTCTCATTCATACTTCTAAAATAGAGTCTCCATACCTGATCTGCTCACATATTTAATTGACTCATCATAGGCTGAGCTCATTAAATGTGAATATGAAGCAATTTACTCATTGGTAGATATGGGGATAGGGGGTGAAGGAATAAAAGGAAAAATACAGGAAAAAACATAAAATTAAAAATCAGCAATTAAAGAAAAACAAATATGGAGACTATCATTTATCATTTTTATTTTCAAGTACCTAAGGTAGAATCAAATAGTGAGAAATGATAGAACATAAACATTTGCCTATTATACCTTGTCAAAAGAAGGATGAAATAAAAGAAATAGGTTCTTAAGAATATGATAAATTTATCTCCTGAAAAAAAATAAGCTTGGCAAACAAGGAAAGTGGTGTATTTTGTTTGCAGATGTCCTGGAATCAAAGAGTTCTCATCTCTGACTCAGATTAGGCTACCACCTAATGATTTGGACACCTTGGTTTCTTATGTAACCTCTAAACACCACAGTTCCTCATTTGTAATGAGAGAGGCTTGGGCTACATCATCTCCAAGATCTTGTCAAGACCTATGTTTTATATTACCTTTGTTTATTCATCTTGGCAGACACAAGAGCAGAAACATGAAAAGCATAACATCTTGCCTAACCTTTAGTTTCATGTGCATCTTAGATTTACATATAATAGAAGTTTAATGTCTTCTCAAATGTCAGATAATTGTGTGTTTTTTTGTCATCAGAAAAATGTTTGTCCAAGGAGTTAATTCACAATTTGAAGTCACATCTAAATGACAGGGCCAAAGAGTGGGGACTGCGAGTACAGGAGCATTCTAAATTCCCCTGAGACCACTCTCACTCACTGTGAGAACAGACACTGTCTATAAGACTCTCTCGGATTCTGCAATCAGCACAGCCATATATTTTTATAAGAAGTCAAAAACCTACTGGTCATATCAGAGTATCTTCTCTTTTCTACAATTTCACATAGAATTTCACAGCAACCAGAAGTTGTTGCTTGAGGAGAAATGGAAATCTGGAGTGGAAGATGAAAATATTGGCAGTGTGGGATAAGAGGAACACTAGGGAAGGTGGGGGGTCTGGAAGGGTCTGGAATGAGTCTGGACGGGAGGCTAATTCTAGCTCTCCGGTGGCCCCATTGCCCTCTCTTCTAGATTCTCTGTCTTGAGAGAGAGATGTTTCCCATTTTGTCAGCCTTTTCCATAGCTCTTCTGGTTCTTGACTCGAGGAAAGCTCTGTGTAATTTTTCCATAAGTTCTAGGAGATTGGGAGGGTTATGTTTTTGCTTTTGCTTTGTTTTGTCTTTTTCTTAATCCCTGAAATATGTTTCTAGAGAACCAGTTCCCAAACATTTGGGAATAATTTTTTTTTTTTTTTAAATTGAGAACAGACATAGTTTGTTCTAGTAAAACCAATTTTAAAAAGCATGCAAATCTACTAAAATTACCATCATTTCATTAAAACTGGACATTATAACACCAAAAACATAAAATCTAGTGAAGATCTCATAACACAGGACAACCTCTACTACAAGAGTTAGAAACCTTACACTGATATGTTTAAAAACACAGTATTTTCATTAATTTTATCGTTTTATCTTAAACTGGCTAAAACTTTACCACAGCCTGGTACCAGTGCATGTACCAACATTTTGGGATCGCTCTTTTAGGTGAGGAGCCCTGGTGGCCACAGTGGTTGAGAGCTTGGCTGCTAACTAAAAGCTGAGTAGTTCAGATCCACCAGCTGCTCCCTAGAAACTCCGTGGGGCAGTTCTACTATGTCTTATAGGGTCACTATGAGTCAGAATCAACTCAGTGGCGATGGATTTGGTTTGGTTTTGGTTCTTTTAGATGACTCAGTACCTCATGCACAGCCACCATCCGTCAGTGGAAGTTTACATGTTGCTTGATGCTGAACAGGTTTCAGCAGAAATTCCAGATGGAGTAGGAGGAAAGGCCTTGCAGGAAGAAAAAGATCAACCAATGAAAACTCTGTGGGTCACAATGATCTAAACTGCTACTGATTATGGCGATGGCACAGAACTGGGCAGCATTTTGTTCTATCGTGCATGGGGTCACCATGAGTCTGGGGTTGACTTGACAGCAGCTAACAACAACAACTAGATAAAAACTTATGACTTTTTCGTATATGTTTTTATTAATGCTCTTATATTAGGGAGCACCACAGAAATAAATGATCACTCCTTCCTCTTATAATGTATGCATTTTGTTCATACTTTTTACATAGCACATGCTATATTGCATTGCAATGTGTCTTTCTCTCATACATACAAACAGGGCAGGAACATTTGCACGGCTTCCTCAAGGAAGAGGAATGAGTTGGGTTTCACTGGGAGCTGTTCTTTTGTTCTTCTGTTTGTCTGAAGAGGATGCCATTGTTCATATACATATCCACAGATAATAGCTCCTTGTATCCAAACCATTACCCTCAATGGAGAGTCAGAATAAATTTGCCTAAACATTTTTGAGAATAAAATTTTTTTCTTTCCAAGTCAATTGGATGGAATTTTTAGCACAAATATGGACTGATATATATATATATATATATACATAATATATATATATTTCTACTGAGTCCTTCTGTGTTCTGTTTCTGATTACTAATGAGAATAGATACATTGCAGTATTACCCACTTAACACTTTTTATTTAATGATTTAAAAACTAACAGAGAGGATGAGAGTTGGGAAACAAAGTTTGGTTGACAGCACGATTGATTGTTGTTGAATTTTTGGTGGGGAAAAGGACCCTACACCTTGATCTGAAAGAAGGAGGAGTAAAACAAAGACAATTAAATTGGCCTGCCCAATAAAACAAAGAGAATTTTGAATTTTCATGGAAGCTTGAGAGGGGTGAAGTGAGAAGGCTTATGGATGAATCGAGAGTAGGGAAATAGCAGGGCCAGGTACGTGGGAGGAAGTCTGAGACAGGGGCCAGCCAGTGAGATGCTTCCACTGGGGAAAGTGGCCTGGAGACTTCTAAGAAGGAGAGTGCCGCATGTTCACGAATATGTGGTTGTCAAGTATCTACTTTATGGCCAAGTAAGCTTCCTTCTTTTCTTTTGACTCCATAGTAAACTTTAGTTAAAACTGCCCTCTTGTGTGGGTGGTCCCTTGGAAAATCATGGAAAAGCATCCATGTTTCTACACTTGGTTTGATGCAGAGTGGAGAGAAGGAAGAAGATGCAAGAGGTCGTGTAGAGTTAACTTTACCCAAAGAATGTGGTCTTTGTCCTTGGTTCCTGAGAATAACCTTGAAAACCTGGGAATTTCCCCAGTAATCATAAGTGTTTTTGATGAGCGCTCCAGACCACACCTAACCTAACAGGTTATGTTAATGAGGTAACATTTGGATGGGGGCTAGCCAGGCCAGAAAGACCCCTGGTGTGATATCAACCTCGTCATACTGACCAACCTTAGGGACAGGAGCTGGAGTTTGAATTACATATAAGACCCCCAATAAAAGCTCTGGACACAGTAGCTTCATGGGCTTCCTGGTTGGTGAAAGACTTCAATACAGTGAAAGGGTAGTGTGAATCCTTCTTTGGGACATGGAAACTCCTTGTTGTGAGCCTTCCCAGACCTTGCCCTATGTGTCTCTTCATTTGTATCCTTTTTTGCTACAATAAAACTGTAATATAAATATTGTGCTTTCTGTATGTTTTGTGAGTAGTTCTAGACAATTATCAAACACAAATGGAGTTGTGGGAGCCAGCAGGTCAGAAGTGAGGGAACCCTGAGTTTATAGCTGATATCCTGAGGGAGTAGAAGGGACCCCAAATTTGCAGCTAGCAAGTCAGAAGTGAGGGAGCCCTGGGGACTCCCAAGCTTGCAGCTGGTGTCTGAGTTCTGAGGCAGACTTGGCAGTCTGGAGAACTGTGTCCTTTAACTTGTGAGGTCTGACCTAGCTGCCAGTGGTTAGGGTCACAGGAAGAAGGGCTGCCTGTGCAGCTGGTGTCAGAACAGAAGTGGAGCAGAGGGAAACAGAACTGATAATGAATTGATTTGATTGAGCTATACAATTTGGTGGCAGAGAACTGAAAAGTGGGATTTTGACTTTCTCCCTGCAGGAAGGAATGCAAGTAAAAGAGATAATTTAGTAGAAGCAGGATATTAGGAGAGGGAATAACTACAAGAAATGGAAAGTCCCTGAGGTTCCTGAGGAATGTGGAGAGTCAGCTAGATGAGGGATGAGGAACAAACTCATGTTTATTTCAACAGTTAAGAGAAGGGGGCTCTCATGGAGAACTTGGAAATACCTGCACAGCTGATTCCTGAGTTGCACTAGCAAATACATCTGACACGTTTACAAATTGCAGACTCCCCGACTTGTTACTGACAAGCTGTGCGATGTCTTCAGCTTTATGGAGTAAACAGAACTGGGATGCTTGCCTATGACATCCAGCGTCCTCACATCACCGGAAAACCACTGTAGAGTTTTGCCCAACACCCAGAACTTTTCGGTGGAAAATGGTGATAATGGTAAAACATCTTCAAAATGGTCTGGTTTTAGTGCTGAAGCCCATAAAGCTGTGTTATATAAAATAGTTTTTCCCTCAAAAAAATTGTGTTTTTTTGAGAAAGCAACATCAAACAAATTTCTTAGATCAAGAACAGGAAATGAGTGATTCAGCAGCCTGGATTTCACCCAAGGAACTGTCTCCACAGCTGTAGAGCATAGCTGCGAGAAGTTCCAGGGGCCTTGCCTGGTACCATTTGAAAGCAGTTGGGCTGGAACCACAGACAACTCTCTGGAGTGTGATGGAGGACAGTTGGAAAGCCCAGCTTAGACTCCCCAGAAATGTGTCAGCCTGATGCACCGGCTTGACTTGAACGTGTTTTAGCTGTGTCTGATTCCTCACTTGGAGGTAGTCCAGAGTGACTCAAGATTTGAGAGAGGGAGCATCTTCCATGGCAGGAAGTCAAGGTGTTCATGCTGGCTCGGAGAGACTCGAGTGATGATTACTGTGGGAGCTGGCATTGCTGTACTGTTTTCCAACATCTAATATGGTGCTAGTTATACGGGAGGCCCGCCCTTTGGGCAGGGTGGGGGTGGGGACTCAGTTAGTGCTGATTTATTTGCACTGCTCTTGTCTTAAAGTGCACTCAGCAAACATCCAGTTCTTGACTGTGATCATCTAATGCCTGCTTACTGATTCTTCCGTTGTGCAACTCTGCTGATTCCGCAGAGTAACAGTTGGAGGACGGTGCCTTTGCCCAGGCAGTGTGATCGGAGGTCATTGAAGAGAGGAGCAGCCCTTATGTGTGGCTTCTTGAACACACTGTGCCTTGATTTCAGCAGGAGAGAAAACAGTTCTACATCCTGTAAGCACTTCCTATACTTAATCAGGTCAAAACTTCCCTCACACACACTAATCCTTTTCCCTTCTCCCATTGGCACACCCTTGACCAGGTTCTTTCCGACCTCACGTTTAGGCTTCTTTAACAGACCTTAACGGATCTCCCTGTCTTTATATTTTCATGCTCCCATCCATCCCTCATCTTACCCCCCAGCTTAATCTTTCTAAAACGCTATTTTCATCATGTCATTCTCATGCTCAAAAATCTCCAGATGTATCTGTAGTATCTTTACAGTATTAGATGGATTTTTACTGGATCTTACCTGTTTTATGTTGTATTATATGCATGTCTGGAACTGCATGCAACATTTCTGAAGTAAGGTGGGGTATATATACAAGGACACATGCAGGCATGGTAGGCAAGAAGATATCGAATGGGCTTTTCTGCCATCTAATACTTCCATCAAAGCCCCCAAGCTGAGGACCGCATATTCTTACAAGTGCCAGCTTTCACCTCCAGTGCCAAAATGGCCTTACAAGTCTCTGCCCCAACCCCCAAAGATTTATGAAAGCGAAGATTAGAGACTTGAAGGGGGGTTGATAAAGTGGGACATTTTAGTATTGCATAGTTGGCTAAGTGGGGAGTGCCAAGCATTCCACCTCCCCCAAGCCAGGAGAGACGGGCTCTAAGAAAGTCACGTATGAAAATTGGTGGTGTCTGAAGTAAGGGACTCTGGGCACCTCGCTCCATTGTTACATGCTTGCTGAGCTATGGTGTCACGGGCCTTCCAGAGAGAGTTCTTGGAATAATTTTATGTGTCTCCTAGAGTTTGTGATGTTTGTAAATTTTGATAATGATGTACACTTTACACCTGGAGACCCTGAAGGCAGGAGGCTGGAATAAATATATATATGAAATATATACATGTTTATATTTATAAATATATATTTACACACTTCATTTACATGTTTACATTTGATAAATACATGTCATATTTTTATATATTTCATATTTATATAAATATAAACATGTATATATGAAATAATATCATCACAGAAGTAGCTGTGATGGGTGGGCGAGGAAAAAGATCAGCAGTAGGGCATGGCAAGGATGCTTCAATGTCAAGGGTACTAGACACTGAAGAACATAGTCAACCTCGAGACCTCTTAAAGGTGCCCTTACAAAGAGAACCACCTTCTGGGCCCCATACCAGCTGTAAGAGTCTTTAGGGGATGTTCTCGTAGGGACAGGAGCTTGAGGGTGGTCACAGGAGGAGAGCTGAAGAGCAGAGCACCCCCAGCAGGGAGCTGTTGGGGGCTGAAGTCTCCACAGGGCTTCTAGAGAAACAGAGCGAGCACCTCATGAGAAGTCCATTATTAGGACAGTTCACGTGGGCCAAAAGAACTACATCAGCAGGAGCAGTAAAGGAAAACAAATTAACAACAACAACAAAAATCATTCCATTCTCAGTACCTGAGAGGATCAATGGGGTCTGGCCCAGATGTTGGTCAGGGAAGTGAGGGCAGAAAAAATGAAACTGTTTCTTGTTTTTAATCTAGTAAGTTTAGAGTATACAACAAATATTTTACTTGTGTGTATGTGCATACAACATAGTAAAGGTAATTTTATTTTTAAAAATTAATTCAGTAAGAATTTTGCTGATCTATTATACCTTAGCAGGATGTAGGGCACTTGTGATAGAGAGAGAGACAATTAAAAGTTCTTTCTTAAGGGATTCTGCTGAGGGATACCGTCATGAAAACATACAAATAGAGCGTAACATGTACTAGCATCCAGCACACATTTATTGCATATGTACTTCGTACTGGTTTTTGCACTAAAGCAGGTTTAAATATTGTGTTAAGGAACAGCACAGGAAGAAGGATCTAATGGGAATTCCCAGCTCCTGTGACTTGGCCATAACTGAACTAATCAACTTCATTTATCACATGTCCTTCAAAAATATACCTCTTTGGTTTTCCCTACAACAAAGCATGCACTTTTTTCTCTTCTTTGTTTTAATCGATCACCATTCCCCATTCTTTGCTTTATTCATTGCTTTATTTCCTTCTAAAATACCATGTCTCCCATTCTCTACTTATTAACTGCTACTTATCCTTTAATTTCAGCTCAAGTCCTGCCTCCTTGCCTAATCACTATCTACCCTGAAAGTCTATGACACTTTTTATTTCTCATTTTGTGCTTAATAGTATTCTACCTTGTATCTCTTGACAGCTATCCAAAATTAAAATTGTGACTAATACCGTTGGTTGTCTGTCAACAGCCACTTCTCACTCTATTTCCCTGGAGCCATGAGCTTAAAGGGTCAGATACACAGTTTACTAGCTTTTCTCTCGCTCGTCCCTAGTACGTAACTCTATTCTGGCCAATGGAGCTTGAACGGAAGTTGGCTGCGGAGAATCAGAGGAAGGTCTTCCTTCCTAATTAAAGAACTCATGAGAGAAAACTGTGCTCCATGAGTTTTTAATGGCTCATTTTTTTTTTTGAAAGTAGATTGCCAGGCTTTTCTTCCGAGGTGCCTCTGGGTGGACTTGAACTGCTAATCTTTCAGTTAGCAGCCAAGTGCATCGACCATTTGCACCATCCACAGACTCCTTTTGAAACATAGCAGCCATCTTTCAACTATGAGGAGAGACACTGCCCACACATTAAAGCAACACATGAGTCAGGGTTCAGTCAAGAGACAGTCATTTGGACAGGAAAGTTTAATATAAAGGATTATTAACTAAATGGGATTAAATACCATGGTGTAAAAAGAATTCTAAAGAATGTAAGAATAGCAGATGTAGGAAACAGGCTGAGGCAGAGTACACAAGTAAGAAGCACATTCAGAAGAAAACTCAACAACCCCAAGGCTGAGATTTGGACCTTGTTGGAAAGGGTGTGGCCCACTAGATTGTGGAGAAGTCAGCTGAGGTGCCACGGGCTGGGGTTGACAAACAGGAAAACGCCCATTGACATGCTGGCAAAACTCACAAAGAAACCACCTCTGGGGTCCCACTAAGACTTGCAGTATAACTGCTACCAAGGTGGTACTACTGAAACTTACTAGGAAGCTGGATGGGGTGCAGGTGGAATTCACTGGAACACTGTCTTCCAGGATGCCACTGGCAGTCGTTGGGAATCTGTCTGCGAGACTCCCTAGGAAGTTGGTTGGGGCACTGGCAGAATTCCTTGGGAACACATCTTCTTGAGTGGGGGTGAGCATTACAGAACACCTCATGTGCTCCCAACCACCGTGTGCTGTGGTTGGGAAGAGGGAAGAGCTCACTAGAACCAGTGTCCTCAAGTGCTCTCTCCTGGAAAAGCTGAATATTGTGCCATCCGGCAAAGGAGCTGTGTTTACAGAGTCCGGCCCTAGCATCACCAAGCAGAGCAAACAAGGGTGAATGTAAAGCTGAGAAACAATGCATTGATAACTAGCACAGGTGAACAGAATGGATAAATGGAAAGAGACCATGTCCAGGATGACATAGGGAGACTGCCAATCCAGAACTAAAGTTATTCTGCTTGCAGTCTTCTTTGTATGTGAGATCATAAATTGTTTATTTTTATACTGCTTTTGGTTGGGGATTCTGTTACTTGCAGCTGAAAGTATTCTAACATAGAAAATTTAATTATTTTTCTCAAAATTATACATGGATAATAAACCTAAAAAATACAAAAAAGAAACCCAAACCCATTGCCGTCCAGTCAATTTCGACTCATAGCGACCCTATAGGACAGAGTAGAACTGCTCCACAGGGTTTCTTCCAGGGAGCACCTGGAAGATTTGAACTGCCGACATTTTGGTTAGCAACTGAACTCTTAACCACTACGCCACCAGGGTTTCCCCTAAATAATACAGACAGACTTTTAATAAACTACAACAAACCTGTACTCCACTCATCCCTAACCCAGAATCAACCACTTGCCACTATTTCTGCTTAACAGTTTTATTTTTGGTTGCTACCATATATTTCAGCTATGTGTTCGAAAAATGCTTGTTTTTATGTATCACTTGTAGGTATTACCTTTTTATTTACTTCTATAATACATGCATTGAACTCATTTGTCCCATAGCCCCTTCCTCTTCTACCCAAACTGTATCTGTTTAAATCCTCTATTCATTACTCTAGCAATTTAAAATAACATTTAAAGAACTATATTTTTACCATAAATTATAGGCAGCATCCCTCTTACTGTTTGAAAATCAAATATGCTTTATTTTCTGAAGTTAAATGGAGAGTTATATTTACCACACTTTCATATTAATGAGTGAGTAAAGTTTTGGATCTTTTTACCAGAATCCCTAAGTGGTCCAAGGTTATACGCAGGAGACTGGATTTCTGTGTTTTATTTCCTAGCTTAACTTTTTCAAGGCTTCTAAGTGATGTCAGTCATCTTCAGAGCTGCCACCTTTGCCAGGGAGGTTCTGGGCATTTGAAATGCCATACGTGCCACTGCTAGGACTTTATGGCCGAGTGTCTCTAGTGTATTCGGTTCATCCTTGTTTGGAACTTTGGCAGCACGTGCAATTGCATTCCTGGTGCAGAGCCTGCTGTGCAGCTCTTGTCCTGGGATCTGTCTTCTGTTTTGGATCCATCCATTCCTGGACTTCATGTTCTCCTCCTAGTTGAATGACTCCTTTGTCTTCCCAGGACACATTCTTTAGCGACTTTTTAAAGAATGAGTGCATGAAAGGTAAATTTTTTAAATCCTTGCATATCTGAATTTTTTTATTTTGCCTTTACACTCGATGGATAGTTCAACTGGGTATTATTTTAACAAATATAATTCACATATCATAAAATTCATCCTTTTAAATTGTACAATTCAGAAGTTTTTAGTATATTCACAAAGTTGTGCAACTATCATCAGTATGTAATCCTAGAACTTTTTTATTATTGACTGGGCATTTGACTTTTATAGATTTGTACATCTAAGCAACTATAAAAATTCTTGGGAGTAAGGACTACACGTCACACCCCTGGCGTTAGCCAAACATAGTTGTTCATTTATGTGTCAGGTAAGAAGCAAGCAGAGTCCCTGGGTGGTGCAAATGGTTAACATGCTTGGCGGCTAACTGAAAAGTTGGAGGTTCGAGTCCACCCAGAGGTGCCTCAAAAGAAAGGCCTGATGATCTACTTCCAAAAAATCAGTCACTGAAAACCTTATGGAACACAGTTCTACCCTGACACACATGGGGTTGCCATGAGTCAGAATCTACTTGACAGCAGTTGGTTAAGAGGAAACGTAAATGAAATTCTAGAGACTGATGGCTTGATGCAGTAAGTGATCATGTTGGGAAAGCTCAAATAGCAAGGACCTGTGAGTGGCCTCTAGGAGCTGCGAGCAGCTTCCAGCCAACAGCCGATAGGAAACTGGTGTCCTCAGTCATAGAGCTGCTTGGATAGGAATTCTGCCAATACCTGAGTGAGCTTGGAAGCAGATTCTTCCCCAGTAGAGCTTCCAGATGAGAATGCAGCCCAGCTAACACTTTGATTGGAGCCTTGTGAGGCCCTAAACAGAAGACTCAGCTAAGCTATGCCTGAAATCCTGAGGCAGAAAAACTGTGAGATAACAAACGCATGTTGCTCTAAGTTGCTAAGTTTGTGGTAATGTGTTACACAGCAACAGAAATTAATACACCTGACTTTGACATCTTCCTCTCCCTCATTTCAGCAACTGCTCCAACATCCTGAATGCGGGGCAGTCAACCTTTATCAGTGTTTGTCACTCTAAGGATGGGGCCTTACAAACTGAAGAGAAATCACCCAGATGTTATGTATTTTACTTCAACTTTTGAAAAAGTTATTGTTCTTCTCATTCCTGTGAAGAACAATAGTCCAAAGGCCCAAATGCAAATTTGCAAGGTCAAGACATGACGAGTATTTTTAGGCATCTTCCCTGCCAAATAGGAAAAGCTGAGGAATACAGAGCTACTGTCATCACTGCCATCACTAGGACTGAAAATTGAAAAGAGACAGAGAGCATTTGGTGCAGCCTTTTTTGGATGGCTGGAGAGACCGCGACCCAGAGATATGATAGGTAGCAGCTTGGTTGACTGCAAATAGAATCGGGTTTGGAGTCAGGCAGACTTTTGTCCAAATCTTAAACCTACTACTTTCCAATCTCAGAAAAGTTGCTTAATTTTTATGATTAAGTCATCTCATCTGAAAAAATAAACAGCCAAAATAGACCTTACATTTTTGTTGGGATGACCCAAGCCATAGGGTTTTCAATTGCCTCATATGCATGTGAAACCTAGACCATAAATAAGGAAGACCAAAGAAGAATTGATGCTTTTGAATTATGATGCTGGCGAAGAATATTGAATATACCATGGACTGCCAGAAGAATGAACAAATCTGTCTTGGAAGAAGCACAGCCAGAATGCTCCTTAGAAGCAAGGATGGCAAGACTTCATCTCACACACTTTGGACATGTTATGAGGAAGGATCAGTTCCTGGAGAAGGACATCGTACTTGGTAAAATAGAGAGTCAATGAAAAAGAGGGAGGCCCTCAACGAAATGGATTGACACAGTGTCTGCAACAATGGGCTCAAGCATAACAATGGTTGTGAGGATGGTCCAGGACCAGGTAGTGTTTCGTTCTGTAGTACATAGGGTCACTATGAGTCGGAAACCACTCAATGGCACCTATAACAACAACAACAACATGTAAAGCACTCAGGATAGGTTGGCATTTAGTGGATACTCGGTTCATTTTATAAACTGCCTGTTCTCACTTACGCATAGTCACACTGTTAGTTACACCCAGAGGTAACTCGTTGCAAAAGCATTTAGTTTTTAACTTTTTCATGCTGATCCCTGAAACCCTCTCCTGGAAGATGCTGGCACAGGCTGGGGTTGACAGGTCCAAGGCTTTGTGTAGCTCAGCTCACAGTGCACGGGCAGAAGATCGGCAATCCACAGGACTTGGGATACAACCTGCACCCTGAGCTTTGTAGCCAAGCAGGAAACAAACACCCAGACATGCAAAGTATTGGATTCTATTTACCTGTGAGAATATGCCTTTCCATATTAAACTCTGCTGTTCTCAGACTCCCAGGAATCTCTTGGGAAACATAGCATGAGACTCCACCTGCCACTTTGCTCTGCTTTGCACTTGACCCATGTCTTGTGATGGCTCTCAAACCTGTTAAATTGGATGGGATATGATGGTTAAACATTAAGGGGCAATGCCTTCATTTAACTTGTTTAACTTTGTTCTGAGTTTAACTTTGTTCTAAGGCACCCTTTTATAGTTCCCAAGGACACATTTTCCTGAGTTTTCCTTGCTAAGGTTTCTGGACAGAAGGAATAGCAGAAAAAGCACTGAGGCAGGAAAATGGAACATTTTGCCTAAAAGAAGGCCAGTGTGTTTGGAACATGATAAATAAACATTAGAGTGACAGTATGCAAAACTGTATAGACGGAGAGGGGCCAAGTAAAATAAATCCCTGGAGGTTGTAGTAAGGAGTTTGAAAATATTCCTAGTTGTAATGAGAAATTTGAATTTTTTAATAATTTAATTACTCAAACAACCACACTAAAGAAATACTTGTTGCTGTTGAGTCGATTCATAGGGTTTTCAAACTCTATGGAGCAGTTCTACTCTGTAACACATGGGGTTGCCATGAGTCAGAATGCCATCAGCTCCTAACCCAAAGGATGGCATTTTGAACCTACCCAGCGGCTCCCAGGAAAAAGGCCTGGAGAACTGCTTCCATAAAGGTCACAGCCAAGAAAACCCCATGGAGCGGTTCTACTCTGTCACACATGGGTAGCCATGAGCTGGGGCCGACTTGGTGGCAATTAGCAACAACAACAATCTTTATGATGCAGATTGCCAGGTCTTTGTTTCATGGTACCACTGGATGGGTTTGAATCGTCAACATTTAGATTAGCAGTTGAGCTCAAACAATTTGTGCCACGCAGGGACCTTTACTAAAGAAACAGAGTGTTACATACAGTGTTGAATGCTTCTTCCTGCCTCTCACTGTTACTGTTCCATTACTCCCCAGCAAAGTATCCACTTTCATAAAGTTTATATTTGTCAATTACTTCGGTTAAGTACAGTTTTGTCTCATGAGAAAGAATGATACTTCAAGTCTTCTATGGCAACAGTTTCTGTTGTCTCAACTTTTTGTTTTCTAGATTCATCCTTGTAGATGTTTATAGGTATAGTTTTATTTCACTGTGTATAGTATTCTATTGTATGGATATTATATATTTATTAATATATTCTGCTGATGGACATTTGAGATGTTTCTAGTTTTTATTATAACAAATAATGATACTTGACACATCCTTCTACTTGTCATATTGTGCATACCTGTAAGAGTTTCTCTGAGGTACCTAAGAGAGAAATTTCTAAGTCATACTGTGAAGGTTACTTTTATGTGTCAACTTGGCTAGGCTATGTTTCCCCGTGGTTTGGCCAAACACTTGTCTAGTTACTGTCATGGAGTAAGTTACATGTGATTAAAATCAGTTGACCTTGGGTAGAGCAGCTTACCTAACATAATGTAATGTAACATAATGTAATATAATATAATGTGATGCAATGTAATGTGATGTAATATAATCACTGCACATGTAATTTAATGTAATGTAATCACCTTCCACAATGCAATCTAATGCAATCAATTAGTTGAGACCATACCAGTGTAAGGTAGATCCTAAACCTAATCACTTCTGAGTTACAAGAAGACCAAAATAGACACACAGAGACACACACAGGGGAAAAGAGATCGACACGTAAGGATCCTCTACGAGCCTAGAAACTAAAGAATGCCCAGGGCTACCAAGGAAGTAATCAACAGGGTTGAGACCCTGACTGGACTTTTTGCCTCCAGAACTGAGAAAATAAATTTCTGTTCTTTAACACCACCCACTTGTGGTATTTGCGTTACAGCAACACTACGTAACTAAGACACATAAACCAAACCCAACTCCATCGAGTTGATTCCAACTCATCGTGACCCATAGGACAGAGTAGAACTGCCCTATAAAGTTTCCAAGAGTATAATCTTTACAGAAGCAGACTGCCACATCTTTCTCCCGTGGAGCAGCTGGTGGGTTTGAACTGCTTGTCTAAGACACATACATTATGCATATCTTCAACTTAACAAAAAATGACCAATTGTTTTAAGAAATGGTTATGCCAGTTTACGCTATCAACAACAGAGTATGAATCTCCATCGTTCCATTTCCTCATCAGTAATAACTGTTTCCAATTTTTTAAATTTTTACTAATCTTTTGAGTGTAAAATTATATCATATGATTTTAATTTGCCTTTTCCTCATTGTTAACAAGATTGAACATCTTGTCATTTGTTAATTCATTTTAATGCTACCTTTTCCTATTAAATACTATTTATATTTTTGCCAATTTTTCTATTAGGTTCTTTATTTTTTTCTTATTGATTTATATAAGCTCTTTATATATATTAGATAATAATCACATTTTGTTTTTATGCATTGAAACTATCTTTGCCCAGTTTGTCACTTGTCTTTTCAATTATTGATAATGTTCTTTCATAAAGAGACATTTGTAATATACACATAGTATAATTTATTATCTGTTATTTTTGTTACGTATCTTGCTTAAGGAATCCTTTCCCATCTGAAGTTAACGATATATCCATATTCCCTTCTAAAGTTATAAACCTTTGATTTTTAAGTCTTTAATTCATCTGAAATTAATACTTTACTTTGTGATAGGAGTATAAGGATCGTATTTTATTTTATTTTCTCTATGAAGATAATCTATTCGTTTAGCACCATCACTTGAATAATCCGCCCTGTCTCCATTGATCTTCCATGCCACTTCTGTGATACTTAACAGTAGTGGATGTCTTTCTAGATCTCTTTTTACTGTTCACCTTTTCTTAGATGTTTTCTTGGTGATTTCTTACTCTCTTGCCAACAACATGGTATTTTTAAGAGAAAAAAAAAAAAAACCGTCCAGCATTTTAAATTCTTTTCAGCGGCAGGTTAGTCTGAAGAACTGGCAGCCATGTTAGACACTTGTTGATTATCTAACTTTAAACCACTCTCATATTTATGTGATAAACTCAATTTAGCCATGACAGGTTATCTTTTTTTACACACTGCTGATTTCTATTGTCAAACTTTGTTTAGGATTTTTATATCAGTATTTATGAGTGAGATTGGTCTGTAATTTTTTTTTTTTTATGCTGCCTTTCTCTGGTTATAGCATTGTAGTAGTCAATCCTAGGTTCGTAAAATGAATAAGGAGTGTTTTCTCCACTTACATTCTTTGGAAGATTTTATATAAAACGGGAATGACCTGTCATTTGAAAATTTGGTAGAACTTACCTATAAAATATTCTGTGTTTGGTGTTTCAGGGAAGATTTTCATCTATTGATTTAATTTCTAAATGCTGTAAAATAATTCTGACTATTTTTCTTTGGGTCATTTTTGGAAAGTTATATTTTGTAAAAATGTGTCCATTTCTAAGGTTTAACTATATTGGCTTAAGGTTGACCTTTAAAAGCATTTTCTTTACTAATTTTTTATGCATTTCCTCCTTTTTGTCTTGAGCAATCTCATCAGATCTTTGTCTTATTCTTTCCAAATAACCAACCTTATGCTTCGTTCATTGTCTATAATTTATCTTTGCTTTCTAATTCATTAACATATGATGTTATATTATTATCCCTTCCATATCTCTGAAAGTTTATTTTGTGATTCTTTTTGCGTCTACTTTAGCTGAATGCTTAACTCATTACTTTTGATTAAAAAGACCATTTTTTTCTAATATAAATATTTAAGACCAAAAATTTTCCTTTAAGAGATGGTGTAAGTTTACCCTACAATTTTGAAATGTAGTATTTTAAATCTCATTTACTTCCAGTAGTCCTTACTTTGTGATATGATTGCTACTTATACTCTAGCATTATTTAGAAGCACATTTTAAAATTTCCATATAAATATAGTTTTCCTTAGTTATCTTTTTGTTTTTTGATTTTTTAATTAATTGCATTGCTGTCAGAGAGCATGATCTGGATCATACCAAATTTGTTGATATTTTCTTTAAAATTCTGTATATGGTCTATTTTAATAAATATTCCAATGTGTATATGTAAAGAATTGATATTTTCTAATTGTTGGGCACAGCTCTTTATTTATCTATCTATTTATCTATCTCAAGTCTGTAAATTATATTGTTTAAATTTCCTAATATTTACTAAAAATATACATTCTTTTTGGTCAGTTTGACCCATCAATAATAGAGTATTAAATTTTCCCTATTTTTTATTACAATTTTTATTTATATATTTGATGCTATTAGATAACACACTTTCTGGTAATGGGAAAATTTGTCATTGTGTAGATGATAAAACCTTACTGTGATAAATAATCTTGTCTAAAAATCTGTTTTGTCTGAAATTAATATAGCTACACATGCTTTATTTTTGTTATTTGTTTAGGACTTTTTTTTTCTATTTGATCATGTAGTACAGTATGATTTCTTTTTGTTTGTTTTACAAATGTTTATTTTCCCTAAAATTCATAGTTGTCTTTTTTTTTTTTTTCCTTTTGGTTAATTTTATAAAATTTATCACTAACACATGTCCACACTCTCTCAACTAACTAAGCCACTGTCAGTCCCTTGAACACATCAGGTGTTGTATCATCTTCAGCTTCTTGGAAACCCTCCCCTGGAGACCTCTGACCAACTCAGGTATGTGCTGATTGCTCTCTATTTCTGCTACCCGTGTTGGAGTTTTGGTATTTCCCTTCACCATCATCTTGGGGATTTCCTTTGCCTCTTTCTTGAGTTGGAAACTCTGTTTCTTGCATCCAATTTCTTCCTGGTTTTGACCAGACTCTGTTTTGGGGGAGTGTACTGGAGAGTTGTAGTTTGTCCCTACAGGTTCCCTCTCCATATTTCTCTACCCTACTTTGTGCCCTGGAAAGCTGACTTTTACACATTGCGTCAACCTCTTGTCCTCTGGCTTCCACATGGGCTCAGCCAATAAGAGGCGCTAGCAGTAGATTAGATTACACCCTCTTGAGTAAGACAAATTATTTAAGTATGCAGTTAGTTACAGTAGTTTAAGTACTAGGAGGAATCATCACTATCTGTTTTTGTCCTGCATCTTTCTAAACTCCTCAGCTCTTCTTCTGTTCATCAAAATCTTTCCAGTCTCACCTGGGCTCTTCCTTCCCAATTGGTGCAATTGGCCTGGTAGAAATCAAGGTCATGTTTGAGTGCAACAATGTGGGTTATGCCCCATATCGCAACTTTGTTTTATAGCTGGAACACTGGCCATAAACCATAGTGTAGCACTGTACAAAGCTGGTCTCAACCACATACTGCCATGTTAAAACTATGTGACCTTGGGGATAGTCTGAGCGTTACATCACATTGAAAGAAGCAGTGATTCAAAAACCCTTGAAAAATAATATAAGACTTTGTTGAAGTTCCGAGAAGACATAGCAAAGGATTGATTTACTTCAGCAAGCACAAAATATTCTAAAATCCTTCTTTACACATCAATCTTCCTCAAGACTCTTAAAGTGAGATAGCTTCCCTGATCTCTCTTCTCTCTCTTCTCACTTGTAAGGTGGCAATGTCAGACCTTGTCTAACTTTAGGGGGGATAATGAGACTCAAGATCAGCTCAAAGGTGATTCCTATGAGGTAGAGGGCAGACATACCTCCACTCTCCAACCTTTTTACCAATTCTGACACCAGCTGTCCCTCCCATGGTGCTCTCTATTTCTCTTGTTATAGGTTCAATAATCTGTTGCAATGGCCACACAGAACTCACAGATAATACTTACAGTTAATTGGCTTATTAAGGAAGTAACAGGGTAGAACTCAGGATCAGGATCAGGAAGCATGTAGGCAAAGTCTGGAAGGCTCCCCTGAAATGGAGAGCACATCCTTCCCTTTTTCAGTGCAGGACAGCTGTATCAGCTCCTCTAGGCTATGCAATCAAGTAGGCCCCTCTTTGCCCTGCATGCCCCCTCTCAGCCATGCCGGCCCCCTCTCAGCCCCCTCAGCACAGGTCTTCTCTAGGCCCCCTCAGGACATGCCTCCTCTCTGCCTCCTCAGGAAAGTCCTCTCTGCCTTCAGCCTCCCTGTTATTGGCTTCACCACTGCTAAAATCCAGCTTATAGTCAGTGTAGCAGTTCTGTTCTGCTCTTTTAGCTGCATTCCTAGCAGTGGGTTTCTGCCATCACCACCGACTCTGCTGTAATGCTGTAGTGACACTTCTGGGCCTGTTGCCACCAGTTCTGCTATAGGACCTCCTCCAGGCCTTTCACTGTCTTCACGTAACAGTCCTTGTCCTCTCTTACATCTCTTTTAGGAGGTTCCTTGCCTCCTCTCTCTCTGCTTCTTTTATTTCTTCTTGCCTTTCTGCTTTCTTTCCTTTCTCCTTTCTGCTGCTTTCCTTCTTTCTTCTTTACTTCTGCCAATCTCTGTGGGGTTGGCTGCATATATATGTATCCTGGTCAATTTCAAGGCATAGGCCTCCCAGTAGGGCCATGAACTGACCATTCTCCTTTTGGTAAGCCACCATCACTTCATTTGCATAGTGGGTTATAGTCATTTCATTTGCAGAAGAAGTATATTGACCAATCCCTGCAAGGTGCGTAAAATAGACCAATCGCAGGGCAGGCTGCAGCCCAGGACAGGACAAAAAGTATCAAACCATCAAGTTGTTTACAGCTTACTCAGGAAATGTTAATCAACTACAATAAAAGTAACAAACCCTCTGTGGCTGAAAACTAGGGCAAAGGTAACTCCTCAGGGCTTGGAGGAAAATCTCGCAAGGTTTTTTTTCCAAAAGAACCAAGGCAGAAGGCCACATGGGGAAACTCATTTCACCACACCACTTATTTCTTCTCCTCAGAACCTTGAAGCCAGTGTGTGAAGTTCTCACTCCCTCTCTTGCATGCCTCTCCTAGAAGTCCAAATTCAGAGTATTGACAGGGTAAAGTTCTCTCCAAAGACTCTAGGGGAATATCCTTTCTTGTCTCTCTCAGCTTCTGGTAGCCCTAGGCATTCCTTGGCTTGCAGCTGCAACATAACGCCACCTTCACATGGTTGTCTTCCCTCTGTATCTTCCTGTCTCTGTATCTCTTCTACTCTTTCTATAACGACATCACTCCATTTGAATTAGGACTCACCCTACTCCAGGATCACCTCATATTTACTTAACAGATAACATGTTCAAAGCCCTATTTCCAAATAAGGTAATATTCATAGGTTCTAGGGGTTAGGACTTCAGCACATCTTTTAGCGGGGACACAGTTCAATCCATAAAAGAAATTCTCTGTCAGTTCTGGATTGCCTGATGTCAATCTGGCATTACTGACACACTCTTCCACAGTCTCTTTAAATGGTATGGCTTAGTCTGCCAGTAACAGATTCTTACAAAAGATCTGGAAGACAAGTGAAAACAAGAAGCCGTTACTGTGGAGAAGTGGTAGTTGCAGGCAAACGCATGGGCAGCAGGTAAATTCTTGAGGACCACCTGGTTTGGCAGCTGAGAGCACTGGTGGCCACTCCCTTCGCCATTCCTGAGATTTGCTATAGCTTCTGGGCTAGCTCCTAGCAGCCCCTTCCCTGACCTTTGCTCCCTCAGCCCTTCCAATAGTTGTGAATTCTTTGGTTCTCTGTATTAAAACCCTTCCCTCTTGGAATTTATAGAGTTAGGGTGCTCAGACATCTGGTGTTTCTGGGACAGTCTCTTATACCTGCTGTCTCAGAATAGTAACTTAATAATGCCCCCTTTCATTCTCAAAATGTCCTGTTTTGGGTAATAAATTATATGTTTGCCTTATCTAGCAAAGCTCCCATTTCTCTGATCGGATCCTGTCTGCTATACTGTCTCATAATTTTCTCCAACCATTGGCCTGACCTGAGTTATGAAAACCAGGAACTGAGTTATAATGTGGTTAGTTGCTGTTGAGTCAGCTCTGACACATGGCGGCTTTATGAAATGTTCTCAATCCTGCACCATCTTCATGATCCTTGGTATGTTTGGGCTCAGCACTATCTCAGACAATATTCTGTTGTGGCTTTCACTGGCTAATTTTTAGAAATAGATAGTCAGGCATTTCTTCCTATGTGTCTTGGTCTGGAAGCTCCACTGAAACCTGTCCAACATGGGTGACCCTGCTGGTATTTGAAATACTGGTGGCATAGCTTCCAGCATCACCACAACACACAAGCCACCACAGTACGACAAACTGACAGATGGATGGTAGACTGAGTCACAATAAACCCAGACTAGCCCTCAGAAGGCAAGCGGGGGTGAGTCTGTGAACACTAATACTTTAATTTCTGTCCCTGCTATACTTTGGATGGAGGCATTCCTAAGTCACAACCTGAAGAGTTTCCAAGTGCGGCTGACTCAGGCCGACTGTCCTAGGCCTGTCTCGGGGGCAGCATGGGCCATCCCTCAGAGAATTGCTACATGGTGGCTCCACTGCTGGAAAACATGGCCCAATAACAGGACTTTGAATGTGACCAAACCATACCATCAGCTCTCCGCCTTGGAGGTGAAGAAAAATGAGTCAGATGAAAGGGATGGTCTTGACTTCCCTCAAAAACCAAACATGTCTAGTTTTGGGTGTTAACTGTTTCTCCTTTGCTGACAAGCAAAAGACTAGTGGTATGACTGACACTCATGCTCAGTCAGACCATAGTAATCCCAGTGCTAAATTATGAATTCTAGCTGGTGTGGGCTATGAAGCACCTTATTTTATAAGCAAGACAGGAGCAAATTATAGTACGGCCAGAGAGATTGTAAAGCCCTCAGCTGGATGTCTTCAAACTTGATATCAGCCAGGGAAAAAGGAAGGGATAAAAAACATTGAAAAATAATGTCAGGGGAGAACGTATTGCCTCATTCTGAAGCCAGGGGACCAGTGCTGGCCCAGCTGCGGTCTCCAGGGAGTGCTTGTCTTCGGGAATCACAGCTGTAACTCCACAAGAACAAGGCAAGCTGAGCCATCTGGTATGAACACCAGAGCAGGGAGGGAAAAGAAAACTCTGGATCTTGGCTCTGTAACAGAGCGGTGTGTTCACAAACTTTCTCTGCACCTCCATATGCTTCATTCATGATAAACAAACACATTCCATTTCGGCTTAGTCATCTAGTGCTGCTACAACAGAAATACCACAAGCGGTTGGTTTTAACAAACAGAAGTTTATTCTCTCACAGTCTAGGGGGCTAGAAGTCCAAACTCAGGGTGCCAGCTTCATGAGAAGCCTTTCTCTCTCTGTCAGCCCTGGGGGAAGGTCCTTGTCATCAATCTGCCCCTGGTCTAGGAGCTTTTCAGCTTCTCAGGGTCCAAAGGACATGCTATTCTCCTGGCTCTTGTTTCTTGGTGGTATGAGGCCCCAGTGTGTCTCTGCTCGCTTCTCTCTTTTATATCTCAAAAGAGATTGATTTAAAACATAACCTAATCTTGTAGATTGAGTCCTGCCTCGTTAACGTAACTGCCTCTAATCCTGCCTCATTAACATCATAGAGGTAAGATTTACAACACACAGGAAAATCACATCAGATGATAAAACGGTGGACAATCACACAATACTGGGAATCATGGCCTAGCTAAATTGACAAACATTTTGGGGGGACAAAATTCAATCCATAACACATTTCTCCCAAGTTTTTCCCCTACAATATCTGATCCCAAGTCTTTAGGGGCCATGAATTTTGTCTATTGAAATAATGCTGTTTCATATGATAAATGAGAATTAAGAGAAAAGCATTAAATGAAAAAGAAAGAAACGAGAAGAAAAGGTTGACTGTGAAGAACATAAGCACAAGGAAGATTCGAGGAGATGAGTCTTCACTTGTTTGGATCACTAGGGACCCGTCTGAGGGAAGTGATTGTCAAATACGGTAACATTGTCACTTTTAACCAGAGCTCTAGGCTTCTGTCACTTCCAGGGAGCAGTAGGTCTGAAAGGTTCATACTTCCTCACCATGGAAGACAGAGAACTTTTGTACATTGCTGCTTTTGATTCTTTATTAATTCTGGATCTACTCAGTTCACATAGAAGGAGAAAGCTAGAAAGTGTTTTGAATCAGCACTGATGGCTAATTTAGGTAGGATGGGATCTCAGACGTGACTTCCTTTTTAATTAACTGGGTGTTTCACATACATCTGTGCCATGCCCCATGGGTTGATATTTCTTTTTTTCCCATTTCCTGGTGTTTATTCCTGACTCCCTTTGTCTCCGTCTTCTCTACTTATAGTTCAGTCCAGCCAGTTCCACAATGGACTAGCTATTTCCACAAAGCTATTATTAATACCATTAGAAAGTATTTATTGGTTGTTTGATATATGATCAGCAGATTTGTATTTGTCTAGGTGCTTTACATATTAGATAATTGAACATTCCCAACAGTTCTATATGGCTGTTGTTGTTGTGTGCCATCCAGTTGATTTGTCTCATAGCTACCCTATAGGATAAAGTAGAACTTCCCCACAGAGTTTCCAAGGCTATAATCCTTATGGAAGCAGATCGCCACATCTTTTTCCCATTGAGCAGCTGGTGGGTTCAAACGGCCGACCTTCCAGTTAGCAGCTAAGTGCTTAACCACCACGCCATCCGGGCTCCTTTTCTATATGGTGTGGCTGTTGTTAGGTGCCATAGAGTCAATTCCAACTCACAGCAACCCTACGCACAATGGAACAAAACACTGCCCGGTCCTGTGCCATCCTCACAATCATTGCTGTGTTTGAGCCCATTGTTGCAGCCACTGTGTCAATCCATCTCGTTGAGGGTCTTCCTCTTTTTTGATGACCCTCTAATTTACCAACTGTGGTGTCCTTCTCCAGGGACACATTTCTCAGACTAGGAAATGGAAGTAAAGCGGCATGAAGCAAATCTTCCAAGGCCACCCAGGTAGTGCAAGTTGTGGAGTTGAGATTTGACCCACGTATGTCTGAATGAACAGCCTATGCCCTCTATCAACGCTATAATGCCTCAAGTTAAGCCCCTTTAGGATCATCATAGACGATTTGCACTCAGTGACCAAACCATAGGGTTACTCTTTTACTACCTAATAGCCACGCTCTGTGAAGAAAACCAAAAAAACACAAACCCGCTGCCATCAAGTCGATTCCGACTCATAACGACCCTCTAGGACAGAGTAGAACTGCCTCAGAGAGTTTCCGAAGAGCAGCTGGTAGATTTGAACTGCTACGTACTGCTCAATTGCTTGTGGTCCCGGGCAAGATCTCAGGTGCATTGTAGTGAGGTGGTCCCCTACTGTGGTGAAGTCTTCCATCTCCAGTGGGGAAAAACTCATGAATCAAAACTTCCAGCACTCTCAATGCAACATGTATAAGTAGGGAATTCACTTACTTCTTCCCCGTCTTCCTCCCAAAGTAGAGATAGAGTCAAAGGATTCTGCATTAGCCTTTCTGGAGGAACTGGTAGCAAATTGATCTTAAAACTCCCCTAAAGCCTTTTTCTTTGTAAGAGGTCTTTTGACTTTCAAAAATTAAGTGGGACACACCACCCTTGGCCGCTTCTTTTTCTTTTGTTTCTTCTTGAGAATTTAGGCTTTGTATTCTGACAGAACTAGAATCTTCATGATCCTGCTACTTATCTTCTCTGGGCTTTAGGGCCTTCATTTGAAAAATGTGAATAATACATGATACATTTAAAGTGACTAGCACAGTATCTGGCCGAGAGTGAACATTCAATAAATAACAGTCACTGTTATTCTTGCCAGTCTTATTTTTACTTATATTTGTCTCCTGATCTCCTAAAATAATGTTTCATTTCACACCTACACACCCCCACACACACCCTCTCTTCCTCACATGCACATACAAATAAATGTACACTTTCTTTCTCTCACACGTACATACTCACACACAAAAATGATAGCTGTTACATGAAAGTTAAAGGGAAAACTAATTTTTATATACAGACGGATGATATGAATGTGCCTCCAAATATCTTTTATACTTTGGAGTATAAAAGATTATTAAACCAACTTCAAATTATATTACAATGGTTTGGGAATTTGAGGATGTGGGCCAGAGACATAAGTCTAGAAAGGAAAGCTGGGAGATTAGGGAAGGTCTTGTATACATACTATGCATTTAGGGGATTAATTTGAAGGTAACAAGGAGCCATTGGAACTTTTTGAAGTGTAAACGTGTGTATTAGTGTGTATTAAAAAATCACTTCTCCATATTATTTGTAATATTACATCATAATCTTAAAGGAATCTCTCAGAAAATAATATTTCTTGAGGTTGAAGAAATATTTACCTTAAGTTCAGTGATCCCTTTAGTTTGATATATCTATATATATCTTTACTTATGTGAAATTCAGTTAAAATTAAATTTAATACTTTAAAATAGTATATATAACACAATTCCATTTTTAATGTTTATGTATTTACACATCTCAGTCTCAGTATAAGTGCAAAGATACATAATGGAATGATGTGAATAATGTGGGTGACTGGATTTGAGGCAATTTTTACTTTTTATTTCGAACTTCTTATAATTAAGGTGTATCTCAAAATAAACACAAGAAGTAAAGCGGAAATCTCCTCAGATGATTCTGTTGCGTGACTAATTCCCTTCTCACTCTCTCTATACACACCCCACTTTGTAACTATGAATATCATAGATAACTGCCAAGTCTTTATCTCCAGACTAATTTGGACAGTTGCAATTGGATGATCATAGATATTCAAACTCCATCTGTAAGGACAGTGAGCTCATCAATTACTCACACTCTAACCTATTTCTCCTATATGATCCAGTATTGATTCTTCCCTTTTTCTCACTTGAACCATTAATTCGCCAAATACTTTTAATTCTATCTTCTCATTAGTTCATTCCAAACCCACTGCACCATAGTACAAATTCTCATCCCTTACTTCCTGAATTATTAAACAACAACAAAAATCAATCCAGTTGCCACCGAGTTGACTCTGAGTCTTGGCAATCCATATATATCAGAGTAAAGCTATGCTCCATAGTGTTTTCAATGGCTGATTTTCGGATGTTAATTCTTCCATACTTTTGCCAGAGTAGTCTTTCTAAAATGCAAATCTGATCGGATGGTTCCCCTGCTTAAAAGCTTTCAGGACCCACCGTACTCAGGACAAAGTCCAGACTCCTGAGTTTCTGGAATCCTGAAGATAATATCCCATTGTCTTCTGGGCTCCATCATTGCTGGTGATAAAATTTGCATTTAGAACATATCTGTTTATAAATCTCGCTCTTGTTTTTTAAAGACTTAATCTTTGTCTTTGGTATTCTGCTGTTTCTTTCATCTATGCCTGGGTGTTGATTGCTTTTGTTGTTATACTGCTCAGAACTGAACGGGCAACTTAAATTTGAAGACACTTTCATTTTTGTTTTTTCCGATCCTGGAAAATATTTAACTATTTTGTCTGCAAATATTGCCTTTCATTCGTTCTATTTTCTCTTTGTTGAAATCTTGTTCTATATATTTTGGGCCTACTTCCATGTCTTTTATTGTTTCCTTTAGAAAGTTTTGTTGATATTCAATTAAACTGAAAATATTAAAGTGCACCCTTTGATAAATTTTGGAATATATATACACCTATGAAACCATCACCACAATCAAGATAATAAACAGATTCAGAAGCCCTCAATTGAGGTTTCCTTGTGAACCTTTGTAATACCTCCTGCCCACCCCTTTTTGTCCCCAGGAAACTACTGATAAGCTCTCTGTCATTGTAGATTAGTTTGCGTATTCTAGAACTTTATACTAACAGAATCACATAGGTGTACTCTTTTTTTTTGTGTGTGTGTGTGTGTGTCTGACTTCTTTTAATTAGGTTAATTATTTTGAGAGTCATCCATGTTGTAGCAGCGTGTATCCATAATCCAGTCCTCCTCATTTCTGTCTAACGAGCCCTGGTGACAAGGCAGTTAAGCACCTGGCTACTAATAGAAACATCGGTGGTTCAAACCCACCAGCCACTCCCCAGGAAAAAGATGTGGCAGTTTCCTTCTGTGAAGATTGCAGTGTTCAAACCCTCTGGAGCAGTTCTGCTTTGTCCTATACAGTTGCTATAAGTCAGAATCAACTCGATGGCAATAGGGTTTTTGGTTTTATTGCTGTCCAGTGTTCCCTTGATGGATAATGCACAGTTCGCTTATCCATTCACCTGTTGATGGATATTTGGATTATTTCCAGTTTTTTGACTATTGTCAGGCTACTGTAAACATTCATAGACACATCTTTGTATGGACATATGCTTTTAATTCTCTTGGTCAAATTCATAGGAGTTGGGTGGCTGAATCATAAGGAAGATGCATGTTTAACTGTTGAAGAAACTTCCAGATAGTTTTCCCATGTGGTGTACCGTTTTACACTCCCACCAGCAATGTACTACAGTTTTTTCCTCCACATCCTATCCCACTCAATATGGTCAGTCTTTTTAATTTTAGCCATTCTGATAGGTATGCAGTGGTATCTCATTGTGGCTTTAACTTACATTTCCCTAATGATGAATGGGAGCCCCTGGTGGCGCAGTGGTTAAGCATTCAGCTACTAACCAAAAGTTCGGCAGTTAGAATCCACCAGCCACTCCTTGGAAACCCTATGGGACAGTTCTACTCTCTCCTATAGCGTGTCTATGAGTCAGAATCAACTCAGTGGCAATGGGTTTTTTGAATGAAAAATGATATCGAGCATGTTTTTGTATGTCTGTTTTCCATAGGTATGTCTTCTTTAGTGAAATGTCTGTTCTTTTGCCATTTTAAAATTATGTTGTTTCTTATCACATTATTGAGTTTTAAGAGTTCTTTATGTATCATGGATACAAGTCCTTTATGAGATGTGTGATTTGCAAATGTTTTCTTGCAGTATGTGACTTGTCTTTTCATTGGTTTAAGAGTGTCTTTTGTGGAACAAAAATTTTTAGTTCTGATAATATACAATTACCAAAGTTTTCTTCTCTAGATCATAGTTTTAGTGTTGTATCTAAAAAAAAGTATTGCTTACTCAAGGGCACATTGGGTTTTGTCTTATGTTTTCTTCTGTAAGTTTTATAATTCTAGTTTTACATTTAGGTCTATGATCATTTTAATTTAATTTATTTATATGGTATGAGGAATGGATTAAAATTTATTTATTTACTGATTTATTCTGATATACAATAGTTTTAGCACCTTAATTCCCTTTGCAACATTGTAAAAAATAAGTTGTTTTCTGTGTGGGAGTCTATTTATAAACATTCTATTCTGTTCCATTGATCTATTTTTTTATTTTGATACAACACCACACTAGCTTAATTAGTACAGCTTCATAGTAAACCTTAAAATCAGTGTTATTCTTCCAACTTTTTCCTTCTTTTACAAGGTTGTTTTGGAATTTCTGTGTCCTGTGCATTTCCATATACATTTTAATATCAATTCTACAATTTCTGAATAAAAAATCCTAGTAGGATTTTGATCGGGATTAAATCTATAGATAATTTTGGGGTGAACTAACATCTTAAGAATACTGGCTGTTTTGATCTATGAATGTAGGCTCTATTTAGGTATTTAATTTCTTTCAGTCAGTGTTCTGTAGTATATACATCTATCACAACTTTTAACTTTATCTCCAAGTGTTGTATATTTTTATGCTATTGTGAAAGGTAATTTTTTTATTTTAATTTTCCAGTATTTCCTTGCTAATATACAGAAATATAAGTTATTTTTATATTACTCTTTTATCTTGCAACCTTGCTGAATTTACTTACTAGATCTATCAGTTTTTCTTGTAGACGCCATAGGATTTTCTACATAGATGATTACGTCATCTACAAATACAGTGTAATTCTTCCTTTTTAAATCTAGATGCATTTATTCCTAGACATATTGCTAGCTAGAACCTATAGTGCAATGCTGATTAGAAGTGGTGAGAGTGGACATACTTAATCTTGTTCCTTATTTTAGGGGCCAAGTATTCAGTTTTAAACATTGTGGGTAACTCTTAGATGTCTTTTTCAGACTGAAGAAGTTTCCTTTTATTCCTTGATTGAAGAGAGTTTTTATCAGGAATGAAGATTGCATATTGTGAAATACCTTTTCTGCTCTATTGAGGTAAGCATATGGTTTTATTTCTCTCTTTTATTTTGTTAATATGGTGAATTACACTGATTTATTTTTGAACATCAACCATCCGTGCATTCCCACAATAAACTCCACTTGGTTATGATGCATTACATTTTTCATGGATTGTTGAATTTCATTTGCTAAATTTTTGTTTAAATTTTTTCATCTTTGTTCATGAGGAATTAATCTGTATAAGAACCATAAAATAGTATACTTTCATTTCACTCTTCCCAATGTTTGTGCCATTGTGTTCATATATTTTACTTTCTCAGATCCTATAAAATCCTCACTAATATACTAGTATTATTTTTGTTTAACAGTCATGTTTTATTAAATCTTGCAAGGAGATAAAAATAATAAAAAAAATACCTCATACGTTTATACATTTAGTTACTATTTCTACTATTTGTGTAGATCCAGATATCCATTGAGTAGCATATTTTTACTGCCAGAAAGACTTTATGTAACATTTCTTGTAGTTTTGGTCTGCTGGCGATTAATTTTTTCAGCATTTGTTTATTTTTTTAGTGTTTTAAAAATTAAAAAATATATATGTGTGTACACACACAGACACACACACACAGACACACACAGACACACATATATATATATGTCATCCCAGACCAGATGAGTTATGGGATGACATCAAGGACATCATACATGAAGAAAGCAAAAGATCATTAAAAAGACAAGAAAGAAAGAAAGGACCAAAATGGATATCAGAAGAGACTCTGAAACCTGTTCTTGAATGTAGAGTAGCTATCGTGAATGGAAGAAATGATGAATCAAAAGAGCTGAACAGAAGATTTCAAAGGGTGGCTTGAGAAGACAAAGTAAAGGATTATAATGAAATGTGCAAAGACCTGGAGTTAGAAAACCAAAAGGGAAGAATAGGCTTGGCATTTCTCAAGCTGAAAGAACTGAAGAAATAATTCAAGCTTCTGGTTGCAATATTGAAGGATTCTATTGGTAAAATATTGAATGACGAAGAAGCATCAAAAGAAGATGGAGGGAATACAGAATCACTGTACCAGAAATAACTGATCAGCGTTCAACCATTTCAGTAGGTAGCATATGATCAAGAACTGATAGTACTGAAGGACGAGGTCCAAGCTGCACTGGAGGCACTGGCAAAAAACAAGGCTCCAGAAATTGACGGAATATCAATTGAGATGTTTCAACAAATGAGTGCAACACTGGAACTGATGCAACTTTCCTATGCCAAGAAATTTGGAAGACAGCTATGTAGCCAACCAACTGGAAGAAATTCATATTTGTGCCCATTCCAAAGAAAGGGATCCAACAGAATGCAGAAATTATTGAACAATATCGTTACCATCACACACAAATAAAATTTTGCTGAAGATAATTCAAAAATGGTTGCAATAGTACATCAACAGGGAAATGCCAGAAATTCAAGTTGGATTCAGAAGAGGATGTGGAACTAGGGATATCATAGCTGATGTCAGATAGATCCTGGCTGAAAATGGAGAATACCAGAAAGATGTTTACTTGCATTTTATTGACTATGCAAAGGCATTCGACTGTGGGAATTCCAGAACACTTAATTGTGCTCGTGCAGAAGCTCTACATAGACCAAGAGGCAGTTGTTTGAACAGAACAGGGGGATATTGCATGGTTTAAAATCAAGAAAGATGTGTGTCAGGGTTGTATCCTTTCACCATACTTATTCAATCTATATGCTGAGCAAATAATCTGAGAAGCTGGACTATATGAAGAAGAATGCAGCATCAGGATTGGAGGAAGATTCATTAACAACCTGTAACATGCAGATGATACAACCTTGCTTGCTGAAAGCGAAGAGGACATGAAGCACTTACTGATGAAGATCAAAGACTACAGCCTTCAGCGTGGATTAAACCACCACGTAAAGAAGACAAAAATCCTCACAACTGGACCAATAAGCAACATCATGATAAAGAAAATATTGAAGTTGTCAAGGATTTCATTTTACTCGGATCTGCAGTCAATGCTCATGGAAGCAGCAGTCAGAAAATCAAAGGACGTATTGTGTTAGGCAAATTTGCTGCAAAAGACATCTTTAAAGTGTTAAGAAACAAAGCTGTCACTTGGAGGACTAAGGTGCGCCTAACCCAAGCCATGACATTTTTAATCGCCTCGTATGCATGTGAAAGCTGGACAATGAATAAGGAAGACCGAAGAAGAATTGATACCCTTGAATTATGGTGTTGGCAAAGAATACTGAATATTCCATGGACTGCCAGAAGAACGAACCAATCTGTCTTGAAAGAAGTACAGCCAGAATGCTCCTTAGAAGCAAGGATGGCAAGACTTCGTCTCATGTACTTTGGACATGTTGTCAGGAGGGACCAGTCCCTGGAGAAGGACATCATGCTTGATAAAGTAGAGGGTCAGTAAAAAAGAGGAAGACCCTTGATGAGATGAATTGACACAGTGGCTGCAACAATGGGCTCAAACATAGCAATGATTGTGAGGCTGGCACAGGAACAGGCAGTGTTTCCTTGTGTTGTACATAGGGTCACTATGATTTGGAACTGATTTGAAGGTTCTTAACAACAACAACATTGCTGTAGCTACATCCCACAAATGTTGATATATTTTGTTAACATTATCACTCATTTTAAATATTTTCTAATTTCTTCTTTGATTTCTGCTTTGAGTATGGGTTATTTATATGTAATTTATTTAGTTTTCAAATATATGGAGATTTTCCAGAGATCTTTCTGTTACTAATTTCTGATTTAATTCCACTATAGTCAGAGAACATACTTTGTATGACTTTAATCTTTGTAAATTTATAGAAACTTGCATTATGACCCAAAATATGATCTATTTTTATGTTCTTCAAAAGAATTTGTATTTTGTTGTTGGTGGTAGAATAGTGTATAATTCCCAAAATTTTCTATATTCTTGCTGATTTTATGTCTACTTGTGCTATTAATTAATAAGAGAGGAGTATTAAAGTCTCTGACTATAATTGTAAGTTTGTCTGTTCTTGAAGTTCTATTAGCTTTTGCTTATGTATTTTGAAGTTCTGTAATTAGGTGAGTAAATGTTTAGGATTGTTATGTCCTTTTGCTTAATTTCCTCCTTTTTCTTTATGAAATGGCCTTCTTTACCCTGGGTAATATTGTTTGCTCTAAAATTTGTCTGTAATGAATATAGCAAATTTATCTTTGTTTTGATTAGTACTTGCCTGGTATATCCTTTTCTACTTTAATTGTATCTTTCTATCTAAAGCATGTTTCTTACATTTAGCATGTAGTTGTGTCTTGCTTTTTCATCTAAATTAGTAATCTCTTGCTTTAAATTATACCATTTATATTTAAAGTAATTATTGATGAAGTTAGAATTAAATTCATCATCTTATTATTTGTTTTCTATTTGTAATGCCTTTTCTTTGTTCCATTTTCTGCCTACTCTAACTCCTTCCGCATGAATTGAATATTTTTTTATAATTCCATTTTATCTCGTTTGTTGACTAACATAGCTATAACTCTTCCTTTTGTTATTTAAATGGCTGCTTTAGAGTTTATGGTATATGTTGTTAACATATCACAGTCTATCTCCAAGCAATGGTTTGCCACTTCACATATATTTATTTAGGTCTTCTTCAGTTTCTTTCATCAGTGTTTTATAGTTGCAGTGTACAAGTCTCCTCCCTCCCAGATTAATTTATTCCTAGGTATTTTACTTTTTATATGCCATTTTAAATGAAATTGTTTTCTTCATTTCCTTTTCAGATTGTTCTTTGATGGTTTATGGAAACACAACTGATTTATGCATGTTGATCTTATACCCTGAGAATTTGCTGAATTAATTTATTATCTCCAGGAGCTTTCCTGTGGGTTCTTTGGGATTTTCTATGTACATGATCAAGACATCTGCAAATAGAGATTGTTTTACTCTTTCCTTTCTGATTTGGAAAACTTCTACTTGTTTTTCTTGCATAATTGCTCTGGCTAGACCTTCCAGTACAATGTTGAATAGCTGTGGTGAAAGTGGGTATCTCCATCTTGCTTCTGATTCTGGGAAAGCTTCTAATTTTTTTCCACTGAGTATGGTGTTAGCTGTGGGTTTTTTATAAATGACTTTTCATCATGTTAAGGAATTTCCCTTCTATTTCTAGTTTGTTGAGTGTTCTAACTAAGAAATGTGTTGGATTTTGTCAAATGCCTTTTCTGCATCAATTGAGCTGATATGTCATTCTATTCCTTTGTTCTATTTATGTGGTGTATTACATTAATTGATTTTCTTATGTTAAACCATCTGTCTTAGTTTCCTAGTGCTGCCATAACAAAAGATGCCACAAGTGGGTGCTTTAAAGAACAGAAATTTATTGTCTCATAATTTTGGTTTTTAGGGGTCCAAATTCTGGGTATCAACAAGGTTAGACTCTCTATCTGTGGGCTGTAAGGGAAGATTTTTTGCCTTTTTCTGCTTCTGTAAACCCAAGGGTTTTTGGTGTTCCTTAGCTACTTATAGATGTTTCTTCACATGGTATCTGCCTTCCCCTGTGTGTGTCTCTGTGTCTATTATGCACTTTTTAATAAGACACCATTCAGCAGGGATTAGATTTAGGACCCATCCTACTCTGGTATGACCTCATTAGTATAGCAAACCAAACCAGTTGTCATTGTGTCAATTCCAACTCATGGTGATCTCGTGTGTGTCAGAGTAGAACTGTGCCCCGCAGGGTTTTCAATGTCTGTGACCTTTCAGAAGTAGATTGTCAGGCCTTTCTTCTGAGGTGCCTTTGGGTGGATTCAAACTTCCAACCTTTCAGTTCATAGTCAAGCACTTAAGTGTTTGCACCACCCAGGGACTCCTAACCTAATAAAAGAAAACCCCAATTTTCAAACAGGGTCATATTTAAAGTTACAGGAGTTAGGACTTCAGCATAACTTTTTGATGGACAAATTGAATCCATAACACCATCCTTTTACTCCTGGGATAAATTCCACTTGGTCATTGTGTGTAATCCTTTTAAAATACTGTTGGATTTGGTTTGCTATTACTTTGTTGAAGTTTTTTTTCATCTATGTTCATCAGAGATATTGCTTTGTAGTTTTCTGTGGTGTCTTTGTCTGGTTTTGGTATCTGGATAATACTGGCCTCATAGAATGAGTTAAGACATGTTCTCGCCTCTTCTGTTTTTTTGAGAGTCTGAGGAGGATTAATGTTAATTCTTTATTAAATGTTTGGTAAATTATCCCAGTGAAGCCATCTCATCTGGAATTTCCCTCTATTGGAAAGTTTTTTTTGATGATTCAATCTCTTCACTTTTTATGGGTCTGTTAAGATTTTCTATTTCTTCCTGAGTCAATTTAGGTAGTTTTTATGTTTCTAGATATCTGTCCATTTCATCTAGATTAATTAATTTTTTTGGTGTACATTTGTTCACAGTATTCTCTTATAGTCACTTTTTATTTCTGTATGGTGGGTAGTAATGTCCCCATTTTTATTTCTGATTTTAGTTGTTTGCATTTTTTTTTTTTTTCATTGCTTTTGAGCAATTTGATTACGATGTGCCTCTGTGTAGTTATCTTCATGTTTCTTGTGCTTGGGTTTTGTTAAATTTCTAGGATCTGTGGGTTTATAGTTTCATCATTTTTTGAAAATTTTCAACCATTATTTCTTCAACTAATTTTTCTTTTCCCACATTTCCCTCCACTTCTACAAGTACTCCATTTGACATGGTCAATATTTGCCACTACTCATTCAAATTCTGTTATTTTTTTTAATTCTGTTTTTCTCTGTATTTAAATTTGAATAGTTTTATTGCCATGTCTTCAAGCTGACTAATTTTTTATGCAATGTCTGATTGCTATTAATCTCATCAATGCATAGTTTATCTAATACATTGTTATTTTTATCTCTAGAAGTTGATTTAGTTCTTTTATTATATATGTATGTGTGTATATATTATATACACACATACACACACACACACACACATATATATATATATCTTCCATGTTTCTACTTAACTTTTAGGACACATGGATAACAGTTATTTTTATGTCCTTTTTTGCCAATTCTGATGTCTATGTCAGCTCTTGGTTGGTTTCAATGGATTGATTTAGCTCCTCATTAAGTATTGTATTTTTCTATTTATTTGAATATCTGATAGTTTTTTACTGGATTCCAGGTATTGTGAATTTTATGTTTTTGATTGCAGGGTCTTTTTATATTCCTATAAATATTCTTGGGCTTTTTTTTCTGGGGAACACTTAATTTTTTGGAAAACAGCTTAATTTTTTGAGTCTTTTCTTTGAGTATTTTTAATTCCTTAGGCAGGATTGGAGCGATATTCTGGCTAGGGCAAATTGTTTCCCACTAGTATTCAAGACACTTCTGGCACTCTACCCAAAGTACCATGAATCATTATGTTAGTTAGGCTGGTGAGAAAAGGTATAATAACTGCCCTTATGTGAGCACAGGGTACTGTTACCTCTGTTCTTTTCAGGTCATACTTTTCCTGGCCTGGGGTATTTTCCTCACATGCATGGGTTGACCAGTACTCAGCTGAATACTTGAGGGGAAACTTTGTAGATCTTCAGAGTTTTTTCTGTGTATTTTTCTCTTTTATACAGCACTAAAAAACCCATTGCAGTTGAGTCAATTCTGACTCATAGTGACCCTATAGGACAGAGTAGAACTGCCGGTAAGGTTTCCAAGGAGCAGCTGGTGGACTTGAACTGCCAGTCTTTTGGTTAGCAGCCATAGCTCTTAACCACTGTGCCTCCAGTACTATGTCCTGTAAATTCTAGCCACTTTGGTTTCCTCAACTAAGGAATTGCACGAGGCTATGCCTGGGTTTTTCTTCCCTGTGCAACGACCTGGAAACTCTTTCAAGACAATTAGCGGAGCACTGGCACAATTCACCTTATTTGTTTTCTGACTTTGCTTGTTTTAGGGGACAGTAAATCTAGGCCCTGTTATTCCATCTTGGCCAGAAGCAGAAGTAATTTCTATGTCTCTTAACATCTCTTTTACATGTTTCCATATCTTTTTAACTCAATTTTGCATTCTACCTGTATTTTTAAAATCTATCTTTCAGCTTTCTAATTATTTTTTTTGGCTGCATCTAATCTATATAAACTCTTGAATCTTTTTTCTTTTTTTCAAAGACTATGTATTTCATTTTTAGGAATCCTTGATTATTCATTGTGGTTTCTATTGCTTCTTTTTTCTTTTTATTATTCATTTTAAACAGATCTAGTTTATTAATATTCTAAAAATTTTTCTGTTATTTCTAGTTTTTAGAGCATCAATTCTTCCATGTGTTGTATCTACAAAGTCTCCCTTGTGGTGACTTGTTCCTTCATGTGATTTAATTTTCTTTTATTGTAACAGTTTATCTTAGAGTGTGCTGTTGTATTATTTGGTTTAATTGTGTTCTTCATTAATTGGAGGAAGAGCAGCCTATGGGCCCTGGGTTATAAATGAGACCCTACAGGACAATTTTGTATTTTCTTCTGCAAGAGACCCAGGTATTTCTTGGTTCTTGGATGGGATTTTATTTTAGTAGCCTGGCTGGAGTTTACTACCCCACAAAGGTAGTATAAATTCTAGCCTTTCATTTGCCCATTGTGCAAAATTATGTTTGATTTCTCACAGAATACCTTTTTCTCCCTCTCATAACTGGTTTCTGTTTTAGGGCCTATATAGTCAGGACTGTTCTATCTTAAAACAATAAAATTTGTTTGAATATTCTACACTTTTCTTTATCCCTCAAACTTCTTAAAATTGTAGTTTATGCTCACTCCTACCCATTTCTGAGCAACGACCACACAACTAAGATAGCTCATTAAAATTATTCCTAGTTGTTGTTGTTGTTAGATGCTGTCAAGCTGATTTCAATTTATAGCAATCCCATTTGACAGAATAGAATTACCCCACAGGGTTTCCTTGGTTGTTATCTTTATGAAAGGAGATTGTCAGATCTTTTTCTCCCATGGAGCCACTGGATGAGTTTGAATTGCCAACATTTTGGTTAGCAGCTCAGCATTTAACTGATTGCACCAGAAATTCCTAGAAGCCCCACAAAATGGTCTGGAGTAGTCTTCATTCTCTTTTATCTTTATAACATTTGAGAATGCTGACCCCTTTCATTCTTCTAATGCTCTCTTTCTTTCTAATGTTCTTACTGCTGTTGCTGACAGCACACATTTTCGTAGTGTATCAGAGGGGAAATGTCATTTAAACAAGAAATGTGCACTTAACCTTCTAGTGAAGAATACATAATCTAAATCTGTAAGGAACTAAATTATGATACCCCTTACAATTATAGATATTGGTGGGAAAAGGCAGAAAGATTTCAGGGCTTTGGCCAATTATTCCATATTGCCAAAGGGTAGCAATTTGACACTTTGTTCTGCAGAATATATTTACGATTCTTTAAATATGTAAATGTAAGCCCAAAACCAAGGAAGAAGTGACGAACAAAATTGTTCTGAATGATAAAATGAAAGGAATTGAGTTTTGAAGGGAGGCAAACTCAAAATCAAAGGTAGGTAGAGGCAGAAACTTGAAGGAGAGAAGAGGTAAGCCAAAATAACTTAAGACTGGACACTGTTAAAATAGTGGCCAGTGAGAACTTTCCTCTTGGTTACTAGCTTGTCACAGGAGCCTGTGTGGATCCAATGGCATGGTGAGGCCAGCCACAGATCTAGTTTCTGGGAGCCAAAGAAGACCAAGGTAGAAGTGAAGGTTTCATGTAGAAAACATTCAGCTGAAGTCATGCTGGAAATACACAAGAAACCAATCAAGACTCTCATTGTCCATACCACTTCTATCATATTCCTTAAACAAAACTACAAAGACAACAAAGAACTTTATTCTAGAAACACCTACAAGCAGTGTGAGCACAGTCCAATAGAACTTTTGGCAATGATGGTAAAGTTCTATATTTGCATTTTCCAATATGGTAGCCATTAGTCACATGTACCTATTGATCACTTGAAATGCGGCTAATGCGACTGAGGAACTAAATTTTTTATTTTACTCAATTATTAATAACTTAAATTTTAAAATTACTTGTGTGTATGCAAACTTCTCCTGTAAATGACTTTGTGGGTCATCTGTTGTCTCTGTCTCATATTCTTTTGGGTGGTGTTGTAGTTTGTTTGTTTCTACAACCCTTTAAAAATGTGAAAACATTTTTAGCTTAAGGACTGTACACAAACAGGCCACAGGCCAGATTTTGCTTGTGTACCATGGCTTGCCGACTAGTGTAATCTCTGAATGCTTTTGAAAGTGTTTATGTTTTTATTTGATATTATATTATTAAGAATAATTGCCATTATCAGTGCAGTTTTAAATGAGAAGGAGTTTCTTTTTATTGTTCTAGATGAGTTTTTTGCACATTGTGTTCCATGATACCCTCATCCAGTCAGGTACTCTCCACAAAGAAACAGCTCTGTGTTTGAATAGGTTGGGAAATACTGCACACCAAAGCACTACTTTTAAAGATTTATAATGCACGCACATTACTCTACTAAAGGCTTAGATAAGCTGATGCAAAATAGTTTTACATTGACTTGGTATCCCTATACTTATTTGACCATAGAGCCACGTATGTGGCCAGCCGTGTATCTACGTGCAAAGCAGACGTGTGTGTATGCATTGCATGTAATGTGCATATGTGCATGATGTGTATGTGTGTATATCCATGCAGGATATGTGTGTGGTATGTGATGCCCATTAATATTCTGCAGAATCAGTTTTCCACAGAACTCATTCTGAGAAACACTTAGAAAGAACAAGACTGATGATAAAATTCTTTCTGTCAGTGACTCAGAGCAGAGGCACAGGTAGTCATTAAATGATATTCAGAAAGAGTGGGAGGATTTATTCCTGTTGAACTAGTCAAGAGATGCTGTCATTAGACTTTTCAAGAAGGGCAGGTGGGATCAGTTCACCCTGGGATATTTACAGACTAAAGAGAAGGGTAGAAGAGACTTAACCTGAGAAGTCTGCACCCTGGAAGAAAGCCCCCAGGCCCACTGGGTCTCCCAGAACCAGTTTTGGACCACGCTACACAGCAGAGAAGGCTTATGGGAGCAGGAGATCTGTGCTTATAAGGGTGGCTCTAAGGGTACTTAAGGGAATGTTGAAAGAGAAAGTAAAAGTCAGAATACCTCTGGGAGGAAGGGAAAGCTTCTTGGTCCCACTTCAACTGAGGAAACAGAGTGCGAAAGTAGAGAATGACTAGCTGGAATCCAGCAAAGAATGAACAGCAGTTTTTGAAGGCCATGCTCAGCAACCCTAACTTTTTAATAAGGAGGAAATACTGCCCTTAGGACAGGAAAATGGACCTACTCTATTGCTTAGTTAAAGTTCGGAAAAGCAGGCCGGGAACAGAAATGGCACTCGATTCACAGCCTTCAAGGACACTTTTAGTTTTTCTGAGGGGATAAAACTCCTAGATCCTGTTTGAGCGCTGTTTATTTTTGTTTTCCAAGATGCTGAGGAGACAGGGTAGAAGTGGCAGTAACTCATAGGAAATGCCTGGGCTGGTGTTACGGTGATGAGTGGCACAGAGGGTCGGTTGGGAAAGCTCCTCCTTCTATACAGACTGTCTGGCAGGCTGAGCTGCCGCTTTCAGAGGATGTGACTTCATATATTTGCCTCCTGTTAAAGCCATTTTCATGTCTGCCTCTTACCTAGGGAGACTGGTATTTTCGTTCTTTTCTGCAGATGTTTGAGCAACATCCTATGTCTACAATGGCCCAGTTATGTTACATTTATTTCTGCTCTTGATTACTTTTAATAACATTTGAGGCACATGAAGGGTAAGTGAACAATTTTCTTTTCTTCATCAAGCACAGATGGTGGATTGCTGAAGTCTGTGTATGCCTCTCTGCCTTACTGCTGGCTCCACGCTTGTGCTGAAGCTGCCTGGGCCTCCCCTTCAGGCCTGCTGCCTAACATTGCCAGTACCTGAAGGGTGTGGGGCTTATATACCTGGGCCAGGGCTAGTCTGGATTGGGGGAGGAGGGGTAGGGAGATGGTCAGCTACTGGTGAAGGAGCTGGGACATGTGACAATCACACGGTCATTCTCCCTCAGCTGATGGACCTTTCCCTGCAGTATTTAGAGTTAAAAAAAAAAAAAAAATATTGCCTTAGACGAGTCGACTCCAACTCATGGCAACCCCATGTGTGTCAGAGTAGAACTGTGCTCCATAGTGTTTCCAGTGGTTGATTTTTAGGAAGCAGATTGCCAAGCTTTTCTTCCGAGGCACCTCTGGGTAGACTCAAACCTCCAACCTTCGGTTAGCAGCCGAGTGTCTTACCCGTTTGCACTACCCAGGGACTCCTATTTAGAGTTTCATAAAAGTCCGATGAAGTTAGAACTGCCTTCAATATCAAAAGGGACAAATTTCGGGTGGTGAAACACCCCATTTGCTTTCCTCAGACACTCATCAAAGGCCCGCAGAGAAGTGTCCACCTTAGCTCTTGACCCTAAAGGCCAGAGTAGAAGAGAATGCTGGAGGCAAGATGTCAGGGCCACATGGTGTTTCTTTGCTGGAAGCAGCAGTGAAAAATGAGCCAGCCTCACACATTAGTCATAGCCCATAACCGAGACCAGTCAGCCCAGCATGAGCCATGAGCCTGAACAAAGAACACAGGATGGTGTGGTGCTGGCTTCGGCCGAATTCCCACTTCAACACCAAGACAATCTTCTCGCTGTTGCTGAGTTTTATGACTGTGATGTCATTGAACACTACCGACAACAGAGCTGTTATATCACAAATGAAAGGGCCTTAAAACTAACTGAGGGAAGCCATTATGCCCAGACTGGAGATTGTCATAAAAATCACTGGGCATTGATGTCTCTCGACTTCTGAGTTGGGCCTTGAGGGAAAAGAACTGTGAAATTTGGGTTCAATTTAGCTGTTTTGATCTGGACTTCTTTATGAGTAGAAAGAATGAAATTGGCCATATGTGACCTTGTATTTCAAGGAAATCAAATCATTCAAACAAGATAATTTAGCCTCTTGCCCAACAATTCCTCCTTTTCTCTTCAATGCCAGGGTTATTGACGGCGGCCCTGCCTGAGCATATTTTACTAGAGTTTAGAGAATTGTAATAGTTGCATTGTTTCACTGATTATAACCCCAAAATGCATTGCAGATTTCCTCAACTGAAATCACTCCGCCGTTAACATGTTTGTTGGAAGGAAGGACCCACACCAACATTCAAACTATCCTACCAGAGGAACAGTAGCAAGGCACACCCAGAAGTGAAGATGGCCTATGTCCTTCCTTGCTGCTTTCATTCATTCATCTGTTCACCTGGACAAATATTTACTGAGCTCCGACTACATGCTGGGCAGCTGAGCCAGGTCCAGAAGGTATAATGGAGCCCTGGAAATAAGCGTCATCCCTGCCCTCATGGAGTTTCGAATTTGCTGGTGGTAAATATGCTTTTCTTTTGTTTCCTTAGCTCCAAATTAAATCATTGCGTTTCCATAGTGCCCAGACATTTGGTAGCAGAAATAATTATCCAGGAAAATGATGGGTAAATAAGAGAAGCTGGCCTTGAGTTAAAAATAAAATGTCCACAGAATTTCACATAGTAGTTTAAATAAATACACAAACAGATAAAACAATACTCTGTATATAATATATATGTATACACACACACATATATATTTGTTGTTATTTAGGTGCTGTTGAGTTGACTCCTACTCATGGCGACATTGTGTACAACAGAACAAAACATTGCCTGGTCCTGCCCTGCCCCATCTTTACAATTGTTAGTATGTTTGAGTCCATTGTTGCAGCTATTATGTCAAACCATCACACAGAGAGTTTCCATCATTTTCACTTACCCTGTACTTAACCAAAAATGATGTCCTTTTCTAGCAGTTGGTCTTTTCTGATGATATCTTCAAAGGAAACGAGATGAAATCTCACCATCCTCGCTTCTAAGGAGCATCTGGCTGTACTTCCTCCAAGATGGATTTGTTCCTTCTTCTGGCAGTTCATGGTATGTATTCAATATTCCTTGACTTTGACAACAACACAGTTCAAATACAGCAATTCTTCTTCCATCTTCCTTTTTCATCGTCCAGCTTTCACATGCGTATGAGGCGATTGAAAAGGCCTTGGCTTGGGTCGGGCATACACACCCACACATATATTGCAAGTATATAGTGCAAGTACATACATGCAGGTATACAGCCAGCATGGCAATGATAAACACCCATCACAGATGATGTTCTCTTCTGTGTATGGAGAATAAGATCAGAGACCAGGGAGGATAGAAGGCACTGCCGCTGAACTGCCAATATTTTATTTTTTTAGCAGGTATTGGGTACAGAGGTGTTTGTACCACACACGCACACATACAAATATATGTGTGTGTGTGATATAATGTATTTAGTACACATCATGATAAGAAAATTTACAGCTGAACAATCATGGCACAGAACTCAGGAACAGGCACCAAGAACCAGCAGCAGTTGCCTAAATTTGCTCTTCCCTAGACCTTTATCACTAAACACAGTTTTCAGGAGCCCACCTTCCTCTTTTCTTCAAGATTTCAGTGTTTTATATTAGTCCCCACTCCCTTTCTTTCCCAGGTCTCCATCTCTACACATGACCCTTAGTTCAAAATCACCATAGCAAGGGGGAGAAGGCTTAAGGGAAGCAAGGGGAGAAGTGATGGAGAAAATCATACCATTTTTGCTTACTTACCACATTTAGTAGAAACATGTGGAGTCTGATAGCTTCACAAAGAAGAGCTCAGTTTAAAGAGCTGATATTGGTTTGGTATATTTTTTGAATTGGTGAGAATAATTTAGAAGCTGAGATACAATGGAGAACTAATACTATATGAGGACCAGAGTGAATTTTATGTAACTCTTTGGGATTTCTCAACAAGTTTATTTCCATGAAATTTTATGTTGGATACCCTGAGGGGAAATTAAGTTGTTTTAATTACTGCTGCCATTTTGTGATTTATGCGCTTTAATGTTTTAATTTTTGTACTTTACCCTGAGTTGGTTCCACCAAAGGTACAATTTTGAGAATAATAATGATAAAAACTTAAAGTTATTAATTTTTTTATAATAAATGTCCATTATATGCTCATCTAGCAGTGAAGGAAACTGACAGGGCAGACCATAATGTTTGTTCTGTCTGTTCCACAACTGTGTGTATTCAGAAAGCTCTGAGTTGTCCAAGATAAACATCACATTTGTCTGGACCTTAAACCTGCCTTGACTTTTAGGGATTTTCACACATCCATGCATCAATGAACAATTTGCTCCAAACTGCATCCAAATTGTTATTTAAAAGATTGATTGAAAAGCCAGACTAGGGTGTAGCTACAAGGTATTAGTTGGCTGATAGGGAATGGAGGGCAGAGGAGTGGGGCATGGAAGTAAAGAACAAGTAAGAATTCCCTATGTTGATTTCATTTGGAGGGCTGGGCTTTAGCTCAGGTGCTTATGGCAGAGAAATAGTCACCCAAAGATCTGCTTTGCTCAGAGGCCTTTCAGAAGTGCACATTGTCACTGACGACCACATGAATTAGCCTTCCTATCTTCATGTTGAGAAGCCCTGATGGTGCAGTGGTTAAGTGCTCCGCCACTTACCAAAAGGTCCGTGGTTCCAACCCCCTAGCTGCTCCACTAGGAGAAGGATGTGGCAGTCTGCTTCTGTAAAGATTTACAGCCTTGGAAACCATATGGGGCAATTCTAGTCTGTCCTACAGGGTTTCTACGAGTTAAAATCAACTTGACTAGCAATGGGTTTTTGGGTTTTTTGGTCTTCGTGTTGTCGTTGTTAGTTTCCATAGAGTTGGCTCTGACTCATGGCTACCTTATTTATAACAGAACGAAATGTTGCCCAGTCCTGCACCATCTCCATGACCATTGGTGTGCTTGAGTCCATTGTTGTGGCTACTGTGTCGTCATAGCTGGGCAAGTTCCTCCTCACCGGATTCTGATTTTGTCTGCCTGAGGAAGGAGGAACGTGGGACCTGACATGGTTTACTTAGGGTGACAATAGGAAAGATATTTGAAATCCAGGCTATTCCAAAAATCTAGTCAACATAATTATACTTTGAACAGATCAACTGCCTGAATTTGGGGAAAAAAAAAATGTCATTAGGAGATCGTTTTTATTCAGGACATGAAATATCAGTAAGAGGTGAAGTGTTTATTATCTGATTTTGACAGTGAATATGACACATGGGAGCTACCATATACTTGCTATATATCTATATCTATATAC
>NW_004444050.1:5047203-5094149 GCF_000243295.1 Trichechus manatus latirostris | reverse complement strand
CCTAGTCCGGGGGAATATTGACGAGAAGGCCGACAGAGAGAAAAAGCCTTCCCCTGGAGCTGACGCCCTGAATTTGGACTTTTAGCCTACTTTGACTGTGAGGAAATAAACTTCTCTTCGTTAAAACCATCCACTTGTGGTATTTCTGTTATAGCAGCACTAGATGACTAAGACAAATCTCATTTGACAAAAGTTGATTTCTCCGTGTGATATGATGATGGAATATGTGCCTTCTAGAATAGTTAAGATGCCACTGCTGCCCAGGAGAAGCATAAATGTATCCAGAGGATCTATATGACCAAATAATCTCTAAGAGAACTTTTAAATGTGAGATTCAATGAATTTAAGCAGAGCAATTTAGTTTAGGAATATTAGCATTTGCCTAGGTTTTTCCAGCAATATTCTAAAAATAGACTAGATATAAGTAAACCTGCTTGCCTACATCCTCAAAGACAACTGGAGACAGCAGCATCCTCATTTACTGTCTGGATTCAAATTCTTGTCAACAAATGTTCACAAGTACAGCTACGGGAAGAAGTGGGTTAGGCACTGCAGAAGCGAGGAAAATGAGGCCATGTCCTTGTCATAGAGGAGCTCAAGGGTCAGGACAGAGGCAGACTGTTGTGGTCTCCCAGAGAAGCAGGCAGTGCAGCTACGTCAACTGCTGAGCTGTCTACCTAGCAATTAGAGGTGGACGAGAAGGCTGCACACTGACAACCACAAGGAAGTCATCACAATGAGTCATTTGCAAATATATCCAACTTCATGTCAGCTCCTTGCTTCAGCAGGTGGATCATTTCTATTTTCCCTGGAAGCCATCTGCTTGTCTGAATGTTGGGGCTGATTTGGTTTGCTGTTGCAGGGGAGAAGGTGGCTTTCCCAGAAGTAATTGGAATTGGCCTGGACTGTGGCAGAGGTCCAGGTACAAGGAGAAGTGTGGGGAGTGTTTGAAGTTCTCCCTCTCCTACTGTATGCAGACTTTTTGGACCAGCTAAAAGTCTACTCATCTTTCAAACTTTAAAACCCTTAGAGAAGACATGAAATTTACAGGGGGTTACAACATGGGGATCCTTGTTGGCTCTCTCTTCTCTTGGCCTTTTGCTGCTGGCAGCTAAAAATCAGGACAGAGCTAGGAAAGGCAGATTTACAGCTAGTTTCACCTTTTCTGCACAGTGCTATTTCTTCTCAAATCTAATGAAAATCATTTCAGTGGTTATTGAGAGGGAAGAGTACAAACTACTGACTGTTTCCATGCATATCCTAAATCGACAAAGGGTTAATCTGGGATGGAAAATCAAAGGAAATAAAAGTCTGAAAATATGAACTTCAGGGTGGAGTGGTGTAAGGGCAGATATCCTTTATTTACTTGCACACAAGTGTTCCAACCCTACCTTTCTCATGTATGCATTCATTTCCCCTTAGAATTGGAGCTACATTTTCCTGCAGAGTTTTATAGAACTTGGTTGTAATAACATAATAATTAATATTGCAATGGGCTTTAAAATCATATAAGTAGAGTAAAACTACTTTTCTTATTAATGATCAGAGTCCCTGGGGGAAGCAAATGGTTAAAGCTCTTGGCTGCCAACCTAAAGTTTAGAGGTTCGAGCTCACCCAGAGATTCCTCAGAAGAAAGGCCTGGAGAACTAGTTCTGAAAAATCAGCCAATGGGCAGAGGGCTGTGAGGACCATGGTCTTGGAGAACATCTAGCTCAATTGGCATAACACATTTTATAAAGACAATGTTCTACATTCTACCTTGGTGAGTAGCGACTGGGGTCTTAAAAGCCTGTGAGCAGCCATTTAAGATACCCCACTGGTGTCACCCCTTCAGGAGCAAGGGAGAATGAAGAGAACAGGATACAAGGAAAAGATTAGTCCAAAGGACTAATGGACCACAGCTACCACGGCCTCCACCAGACTGAGACCAGTACAACTGTATGGTGCCTGGCTACTACCACTGACTACTCTGACAGGGATCACAACAGAGGGTCCCAGACAGAGCTGGAGAAAAATATAGAACAAAATTCTAACTCACAGAAAAAGACCAGGCTTACTGGCCTGACAGAGACTGGAGAAACCCCAAGAGCATGGCCCCCAAACACCCTTTTAGCTCAGTGGTGAAGTTACTCCTGAGGGTCACCATTCAGCCAGGTATTGGACAGCCCCATAAAACAAAACGGTACTAATGAGGCACAGCAGTCCAGGGACAAGGACTAGAAGGCAGACGGGGACAGGAAAGCTGGTGATAGGGAAGCTAAGGTTGAGTAAGGACAGTATTGACATGTAGTGGGGTTCTTAACCATTGTCATAGGGCAATATGTATACTAACTGTTTAATGAGAAACTATTTTGTTCTGTAAACCTTCATCTAAAGTGAGAATAAGCAGCACAACTGGAAGAACGTAATCAACTTCACTGAACTGTACATGTAGAAATTTTTGAAATGGTGTATCTTTGGCTGTGTATATTTTCACAAAAAAAAAAAAGGGTCCTCCAAAGGCCGAGAAGGGAGCATGTTGACATGTCATGGGGCTGTTAACCAATGTCATAAAACAATATGTGTACTGGCTGTTTAATGAGAAAATATTTGTTGTGTAAACCCTCACCTAAAGTACAATAAAAAAAAAAAAAATCAGCCACTGGAAAACCTGTGGAGCACAGTTCTACACTGACACACGGAGTCAGCATGAGTTGACTGGAAGTCAATGATTACAATTATTAGATCAGTCATGATAGTATATTATTTTCACAGATGGCAAAATAAACATATGAATGTGAAAATGAATCATCTTGGCAAAGGGTTATCTACTTTTCCCCACAACTTATACTGAGGTTGCAATCTCAACGCTTAGATAATTCAGACTTTCTTGACCTGGCAACTGCTTTCACTGAGGCAAGAGGACAAAAAAGCTGGTTGCAAGTCCAGCTTAGGACAAAATTGTACACTCTGGACCTACACAAAATAAACCAAACTCCCCTTCCTTCTGGTGGTCCTCAAGATATGCATAGACAGCCATGTTGTCTGTCTTAAATTCTTTCTTCTCCTGATGAGACTTACTTAAATGTTCAAGCAGTTCGGCATATGCTGGAACATTCTTTCCCATTGGCCTTGACGTTGGCTCTTGTGTTAGACATGATTCACATGCAAGCTACCGGCAAATTAAAAATTCTCCATATATTTGGGATATGTGTGAGCAACAGTGTCTGGAGCAGGAGAGGAAAAAACGGGCAAGAGGAACAATCCATGAAGTGGCTGCGGAAGAAACTGCAGGCTGCTCCCTTTATGAGTGGATCTTTTGCTCTTTTTCTGGCCAACAATAAGAGAAACTGCAATTCCCCTCCACCGGGCTGGGTTTACAACTGGCCTTTCCTCCCTTTTTACCTCAGTGAAAGTACCGTAGTTCCCAGTTTATCTGAAACTCACCTAGGTGTTGAGAGCAAGGCCCACATTCAAACATCTGCCCGGCCCATAGCACAATTCGATAAAGTTATAGATGACTTTTCATCTCTGATTGTTTCTTTCTCTTAGATAGTAATTCGTTAAGCCACAAACAGCAGACATTTTTGGAAAAGGGACCATCAAATATACGTTTATCCCACATTAAAAAAAAAAACAAAAAACCTCTGGTCTGTCTGTGAATTGAGGGTGAAAGGCAACTGAACATTTGCTCCACGAGATACATGCATGCTTTTTAACCCTTAATATTCCTGGCCATGAAATGAACACACAGAGAAGCCCTCCATCACTTGGGCTTAAATGTCAGCTAATAAACATCTTACTGGCTAGACTCTTTTTGTGGCTCTGGGCATTAATGCTTCTATTACTTGCCAGATACAGCTGCTGCAACTCAGAAGAATGCCTCTCTTCCCCAGAGCTGGGAAAGTCATAACTAGCATCCAAAGGTCTCTGGTGGCCAGCTAAGCCAGGATTAGGAGAGATCCAAACCACAAAGCTCCTCTCACAATGACTTCCACTCTCCAGTGTCATTTGAATGAGTGTATTCACATGGGCCACTCTGATTGTTTTATAGAAAAAGAGACTAAAAACTAACTGTATCAATATATGAGGTGTGGATAGGAATGATAAAGGGAAAAATGAGGAATTTTAGAATAAAAACGTGAAAGCGATACTCTTGTAGAAGTTATTCAGATAAATATGCCTTTATTTATATGCAAGTGGTGAGTTTAAGGAACATTCTAGTGCTGATTTAATCTCACCCTTTGATTTTGGGCAAGTCACAGACGTCAGAGTTAATCTTTACCAGGGCAGTGGTTTTAAGAAGCAAAAACCAAAACCAAACCCGTTGCTGTTGAGTTGCTTCCAACTAATAGAGACCCTCTAGGACAGACTAGAACTGCCCACAGGGTTTCCAGGGAGGGGCTGGTGGATTCAAACTGCTGACCTTTTGGTTAACAGCTGAACTCGTAACCACTGTGCCAGGTTTTAAGGAACTACCCTATTAATTTGGCAATCTGTAGGAAGACAATGAAGACAAATAGAACTCTTCTCTCCCCAGCCAGTGTGAATTGACTTATGGGAGTGGAAAAGGGGCCTGGTCTGGAAAGATGTTGGAGTCAACCTGTCTGCTTTCACCAGGGCTAAAATAAGAGAGTTCTGGGCTCTGTCCCAGTCCTACAGCTACTAACTTACTTATTGTTTTAGGCTCATCCTGTAATTCCTCTGGGCCTCAGAATTGTTGACCATATACCTTTATAATGAGAGAAGAGGACTGGAAAAACCTCAAGGTACTTTTTTTTCAAATTTGAGAGTTTAATCTCCACAGTTCTTGGGTCAAGTCCAATGACATGAAGAAAGAAGGTGGTTGCAGATGTGTCTCTCTTCTTCATTCTTTCACCAGAGATCCCTCTGGTTATGGAATCAGGTGAGGTGGTCTGTGAAACACTCACTTAATGGATCTTCTCCGCTTTCCTAAGTCCTTCTGCTTAGCCTTTTCGGGCATGCTTCCTTGGCCCTGCGCCTTCTCAGAAGGAGATGCCAAAGCAATCTAGATGGCCTTGTGGAGAGCCACACCATTAGTGTATGTGAAGGGTCATTCTTTCCAGAGTAAGCCTGAAACATGTTTGCATATCTTGCTCAAACAACACGGGTCTCCTCTTTTTTCATTCTTTCCTCCTTTCCTTATGATTCGTCAATTCTGACCTTCTTTCTCTTCCTTGAGGGAAGCTCTTCCCTACCGTAAGGGCCATAACCATGAAGTTACACCTGCCAGGTATGCTCCTTCCCTCTCCTCTTCACCAGGAAACTCCTACTCACCTTCAAGCCTAGACTTAAATGCCATTTCTTCAGGGATGCTCTCCCCAGCCCTCCGTCAAGATTACAGTCCTTGTTTAGGGACTCTTATGGCATACTCTTAATTTCCTTTATGGTACTTATTGCAAATATAATTATATAGTTTTAGGGGTATGTGTGTGTGTATTTAAATCTGTTTACCCCTCTAGACTATTTCATGATTGGACTATGCCTATTTTGTTCAACATGATATCCCATTGCTTAGCAAAGTACGGACTTAATCAATTAATTATATTAATTTTTTATTGTCCATCAAACATCTAGACAGGCACTGTACAATAGAAATAAAACCTACAAATGTAAATCACAGAGGTTTAAAATCTTCTAGAAGTCAAATTAAATAAGGTAAAAAGAAACAGGTGAGAGGGTTCTGGTTCTGAGTGAGATGGAGTGAGGGCACTCCACCCTTTCTCTTCCACTGATTACAACTATAAAACATGGACGGAATGCAGGGGCAGCTCTCTAAGGACTCTGAAAAGAAAATAGCTGTAGGAGGATTGAGGAAGAACACCAGAATGTGAGTACCATCAATCTGACAGTGAGCTTTCTGTATGTCCCTCCAGTATCCCCTGGCCCATATTCAACAACTCGACACAGCCCCAAACCTGGAAGGGGATATTAGGGCACAGAAAAAACTCTAAGAAGCCCTCTAGCTCTGGATCAAAGAGCTAGAAAGGGAACTCTTAATACATAGAGTGGGGAAATCTCCGTTTTATTTCTCTCTCTTTTATTGTTCTCTCCTGCCTCAGACCCCAATAATCCTGTGGTAGTAGAGGCAGCTGGTACCAGAAACCTGAAGAAGCCAAAATTCTGAGGGTGGGGGATCTACCTTTCCGTTAAGTGGAGCTTCAATTCCAAGAGAGAAGAGCAAATCATCATTTCTGTTTTTGACTGTCTATGCTCCTGATGCATAGCCTCTACCATGGAAATATGAGGCATAGTGGAAATAGAACCCCAGCTTTCTGGCCACAGGAGCAAAAATGAGAGACCTGGGGAACTTGAAAGACAACAGAAAGGGAGGAGCTCCGGAAAACTTCCCCCAAAAGTTGTTTATGACCCTTAAGCTGCACACATGTGAATCTAACTAACACTGACTAGCATACCAAATGCTCTAGGAACTAAACTTTTAACATATAGACTACTGTCCATGTCCCATTGACCACTAGGTGGCACCCACCTGGGATAGATCTGAAAAACCCTACAAAGCCTTTGAAAAAATGAACTTACATTGGAACCACAGCCCATAGAAAGTAGGCTGGAAGTTGCAGACTGAACCTAACCAGGCTGATTACCTGCTACAACAAAAATATCAATGTTTTTCCATGGAATTTAAGCAAGATCTAGTGTCTCATAACTTAATGTTCAAAATGTACAGGTTATAATCCAAAATTACTCAGCATATAAAGAATGACAAAAATTACAACTCATATGGGAAAAGACAGTCAATAGAAGCAAACACTGAGATGATACAGATGTTGGAATTACCTGGCAAAGACTTTAAAGTAGCTATTATAAAAATGCTCAAATTAGCAATTGCAAACAAGGTTGGAAAACAATGAAAAAATAATTGAAAGTCTTCACAAAGAGATAGAAGATAAAAAGAACCAAATAGAAATTTTAGAAATTAAAAATTTAATGAACAAAATAAAAACTCAATGGATGGGCTCAACTGTAGTATGGAGATGACAGAGGGAAGAGTCTATGAACTTGAAGTGAGATCTGATCCAAACAACAAACAGCAAAAATTGAAAATGAATAGAATCTCTGGAATCTGTGAGATAATAACAAAAGGTCTAACATTTTCCTCAGAGTTTCAGGAGGAGAGGAGAACAACTGTGGTTCTGAAAAAATATATGAAGAAATAATGGTTGAATATTTCCAAGTCTTGCGAGAGACAAAAACCTACAAATTTTAGAAGCTAAACAAACTCAAGGCCCATTGCCATTGAGTTGATTCCAACACATAGTGAACATATAGGACAGAGTAGAACTGCCCCATAGGGTTTCCAAGGAGTGGCTGGTGGATTCAAACTGCCAACTTTTTGGTTAGCAGCTGAGCTCTTATTAAGAAGCTAAGCAAACCACAAATAGAATCAACCCAAAGGAATCCATGCCCAAATACATAATCAAACTGCTGAAAGATAAAAAGAAAAAATCTTGATAGCAGCCAAAGAAAAATGACACATTACCTGTAGGGGAGGGGAACAAATCTGAATGACTGTGAATTTCTCATCAGAAACAATAACAACTGTACACACATACAGTGAGTAACCTAAATGAAACAACGAATTCATCAAAATACCACAAACTATCGAAACTCACACAAGATGAAATAAGTTACCAGAATAGTCCTATAACATAAATAAACTGTGTTCATTGTCAAACACTTTCCAAAAATATATCTCCAGGCTGAGATGGTCTCACTGACAAATTTTACTAAGTATTTAAAGAAAAAATAACACCAACTCCAACCAATTTCCTCCGGAAAACAGAACAGGAGGGAATACTTCCAACTCATTTTATGAGACCAGTATTACCCTGATACCAAAACAGAACAAAGTGAGTCCAATAAAAAAGAAAACCTACAGACCAATTTTCCTCATGAATATGGGCACAAAAATCCTCAAGAAAAAAAGATATTAGCACATCGTATCCAGCAATGTAGCAAGAATAATACATCACTACCAAGTCGAGTTTATCCCAGAAATGTAAGGCTGACTCAATTTTCAGAAATCATTCTACATAATCACCATCTTGACAGTCAAGAACAAAATCCACATGATCATATCAATTGATGCAGAAAAAAGTTGGACAAAATACAACATCCATTCATGTTGATAATACTCAGTAAACTTGAAATAGAGGACAACCTCCTCAATCTGGTAAAAGGTATCTACGAAGCAAGCTACAACTGACATCATACTTAATGGTGAATGACTAAATACGTTACCTCTAAGATTGGGAATAAGGCACGAATATCCACTCTCAACTCTCCTATTCAGTATTGTCCTAGAAGTTTTAGACAACAATAAAACAAACAAACAGAAAAAACATACAAATGGGAAAGGGAAAAATAACTCTGCCCCTATTTACAGACAAAATGGTTATCTATGTAGAAAATTCTAAGGAACTGACAAAAATTTTCTAGAATTAATAAATGCATTTGCAGGATACCAGGTTGCAGTATACAAGTTTAACTCACAAAAATCAACACACAATATATTTCTATATATTAAGAATATACAAATGAAAACCAAAAAATTATATACATGCACACACACACACATACATATAAAACTCACAATAGGTCCAAAAAATGAAATACTTAGAGATAAATCTAACTAAACATATACAAGATCTGTAATCTGAAAACTACAAAAACACTGATGAAGTAAATCAAATAAGAACTAAATATTTGGAGAGAACACACTATGTTCATCAATAGGAAGACTCAATAGCGCAAAGACATCAGTTCTCCCCAACACTGATCTACAAATTTAACACAACCCCAATCAAAACCCCAGCAGGGTTTTTTGTTTTGTTTTGTTTCTTTTAGATATAGACAAACTAATACTAATATTTTTATGTAAAATTTAAGGAATTGGAACAGCTACAACCATTTTGAAAAAGAAGATAAAGCTGGAAGAATCACACTATGAGATTTTAAGATTTACTATATAGCTACAGTATTCAAGATAGTGTGATATTGGCAAAGAGATAGACATGTAGATCAATAGAGGAAAATGAAGAGTCCAGAGGCAAATCCACAAAAATATGGCCAAGTGACTTTTAATAAAAGTGCAAAAGCCATTCTGTTGAGAAAGGATAGCCTTTTCAACTAATGGTATTGGTACACTTGGGCATCCATATGCAAAAAACAAAAACAACAACAACAAAAAACCTTTAAACTTTACACCTTATACACAAATCAACCCAAAATAGATGATAGATGATACTAAAACTCTAACACTTCTAGAAGAGAACACAGGAGCAAATCTTTGTAATTTTGTGTTAGGAAAGAATTCTTAGACATAATACCAAAAACACTGTCCATAAAATAAAATATTGATAAATTGGATCTCATCAAATTAAACACTTTTTCTCTGTGAAGCACATTGTTAAGAGAATAAAACTACAAGATACAGACTACAAAAAAAATTACATTATCTGGTAAAGGATTTGTATACAGAATGCAGAAAAAAACTCCCAAAACTCAACAATAAGAAAACAACCAACCAGATGAAAAACTGAGCTAAAGACATGAACCAACACATCATCAAAGAGAATATAAGGGTGGCAAAAAAAAGCACATGAAAAGATGTTCAATACCATTAGCCACCAGGGAAATGCAAATTAAAACCATGGTGAGATATCACTATACACCTATTAGAATGACTAAAACAAAAAATATTGACAATCTCAAGTGTTGATAAGGATACGGAGCAACTGGAACTCTCATCTCTTGCTTGTGAGAATGTAAAATGGTACAGCTACTCTGGAAAACAATGGGGCAATTGCTAATAAACATGTACTTACTGCATGACCTAGCAATCATACCACTCTGTATCTAACCTAAAGAAATAAAAAATTATGTTTGCACGTAAATCTGTTGCATTAGTTTCCTATTGCTGCTATAATACATTGCCAAAAACTTAGTGACTTAAAATAACACAGATTTATTATATTACAGTTCTGGAGGTCATAAATCCTAAATGAGCTGGCTTATCTGTGTTCCTCTTGGAAACTCTAAAGGAGAATCTGTTTCCTTGCCTCCGGCTTCTAGAAGCTGCCCATCACTTGGCTTGTGATTCCACATCAGTCAAACCTCTGCTTCCATCATCACATCATCTTCTCTCTGACTCTCCTGCCTACCTCTTATAAGGACCCTTATAATTACATTGGGTCCATTTGTATAAACTAGGATAATCTCCCCATCTCAAGATGCTTCATTTAATTACATCATTGTTTTAATCATACCTGCAAAGTCCTTTTTTCCATGTAAGGTAATATAGTCACAGGTTCTGGGGATTAGGATGTGGACATCTTTGGGGAGCCATTATTTAGCCCACCACACCTACACTTGAGTGTTTATAGCACCTCCATTCATAATTGCAAACACCTGGAAACAATCTAAATGTCTTTCATTAGATGAGTGGATAAATAATCTGTGGTACATCCACCCAGTAGAATACTACTCAGCAATAAAAAAGGACTCTTGATATACACAACCACTTGGATGAATCCCAAAGGCATTACGCTGAGTGAGAGCAGTCACTCTCAAAACACTACATATTGTATGATTTCATTTACATGACATTCTTGAAAAGACAAAACCAAAGTAAAGGAGAACACATCAGTGGTTGCCAAAAAGTATGGGTATGATGTGGAGGTGACTATAAAGGCATAGCACAAGGGAGTTTTTGGGGTGATGAAACTGTTCTGTATCCTGATTATAGCAGTGGTAGCATGAATCTATATGTGTTACAATTTATAGAACTGTGCAACAAGAAAATTAATTTTATTGTATGATAATTAAAATCAATAAAATTTAAAAAGGCAAGTGAAATTAATTCTAATAATATATTTCATTTAATCTAACATATCCAAAATGTTATCATTCAACAATGTAATATATTGTTTTTTCTTACTGAGTCTTTGAAATCCAGTGTGTAGTTTATACTTACAGCACATCTCAACTTGGACTTGGCACGTTCCAAGTTCTCAGTAGCTACATGTGGCTCATGGCTACTGTATTGGGCAGCACGGGTCTCAATGCTCTCAGGCAACCTGAAACTGTGTTACTATGCAAGAAGAGGAACATCTTACTGCACACAAGGAAAGTTTCTGTAGTAGCTGGAGTAGACAAATGGTCAAAGCTGCTTTTATTCTGGGATCCTGCAGTGCTTCCAGCAAAGCCTGGTGTCTTAGTTATCTAGTGCTACTATAACAGATACACCACAAGTGGATGACTTTAACAAACAGAAATTTATTCTCTCAGAGTTTGGGAGGCTAGAAGTGCAAATTCAGGGTGACAGCTCCAGGGGAAGGCTTTCTCTCTCTCTCAGCTCTGGGAGAAGGTCCTTGTCATCAATACTCCCCTGGTCTAAGAGCTTCTCATCACAGGGACCCTGGGTCCAAAGGACATGCTCCACTCCTGGCTCTTCTTGCTTGGTAGTAATGAGGTCCCTCTCCTCTCTGCTGGCTTCTGTCCTTTTATATCTCAAAAAAGATTGATTCAAGGTACAATCTAATCCTGTAGATTGTGTCTTGCCTCATTAACGTCGTAGAGGTTAGGATTTACAACACATAGGAAAATCACATCAGATCACAAAATGAGGACCACCACACAATACTGGGAATCATAGTTTAGCCAGGTTGACATACATTTTTTGGGGACACATTCAATCCATAACACCTGGGACAGGCCAAGGGCCAGGTCCTCCACTGAGCTCACCTCTCTGAGGAAGACAACATCTCTTTCTAGGGAACTATTAACCAGGCCATACCTAAAAAACCTTTCACAAATATCAATGTGAACTATGAACATATAGATGAAAATGCTTCCCATTTAAAATTTCCACTCCTGTAATTATCCATTTGGTGGAAATCAGTCTTGTTTTCCCTTAGGTATCTACCTTGTTGGTATGCTTCCTCAGGACAAGACCTGCATTGCCTGCTTTCTTTGAAAGAATCCTAGAGTAATCAAGTCTTCAGTTATTGAGGGTCTGCTCTGTGCCAGGTTCCCAGACAAGCCTTAGTATGCGTGACGGTTAAGGTTGTGTGTCAACTTGGCTGGGCCATGATTCTCAGTGGTTTGGCAGTTATGATGCAGTTTGGCAGCTATGTAATGATGTAGTCACCTCCATGATGAGATCTGTTACGAGCAGCCAATTAGTTGAAAGAGAAGTTCTTTGGGGGTGTGGCCTGAATCCTGTATAGGTGGACTTTCTGTCAAAACTCACTGGCTTTTGCTCACTCTGGATCCTGCAGCTGGCTCCTGTTCATCTGACGTCTGGTTCTTGATACTTGATCTAGCAGCTTACCTACTGTCTTACCTTCCAATCTTGACATTCATTGGCCTCTGTAGCCTGTGAGCCAGGGGTCTGCTATCTGACCTGCCGATTTGGGGTTCATCAATCCCTGCAAGCTAAGTGAGTCAGGAGAAGCCGCCAACCTGACCCACAGACTTGGGACTTAACTGCTTCTACAAACATGTGAACCATTTCCTTGATGTAAATCTCTCTGTATGTATTGAGTTCGGCTGCTAACCAAAAGGTCGGCAGTTCGGATCCACCAGGCGCTCCCTGGAAACCCTATGGGGCAGTTCTGTTCTGTCCTGTAGGGTGGCTATGAGTCAGAAGCCACTTGACAGCAACAGGTTTTTTTTTTTTTTTTTTTTTTAAATATATATTTATACACATCACTGGTTTTGCTTCTGTAGAGAACCCAGCCTAAGACAGTACGCGAAGAATAAGGCCTGATCTCTGCCCTCAAGTGCCCAGCACCAAACAAAGACAGACAGGGAAATAAATAATCACCGTACAGAGTAGCGATTTTCACGCTAAAACAAAGCCCAGGGCACTGTGGTTAAGGAGACTATATGTCTTGGTTTTCCCTGGACATCTGATTTATATCTGATTCCTTGGTTTAATTAGTAAGAGTGCTCCCTTTTATTCTCAAAAATGTCCTGGTTTGTACCAGTTTATATGGTTATCCTAGCAGAGAAGTTCATCCCAGAAGAACGGCAGGGGGTGAAGCCTGAGCTCATTCTTGAAGGACAAGTTGGAATTAGCCAGGTAGGGAAGAGGGATGAGGGATTGCATACATAGGAAGACAGAACAGAAACCACATTCGCCATTGGCCCTACAAGACCAAGCCTCAGAAAGAGGCACACAGGAAGCACTTCGAGGGCTGCCATTGTTAGCTTAATAGGTAGTGCCTTTTAACCTTATGGAGTCCTGAATGGTGTAAACGGTTCAGCGCTGAACTACTAACTGAAAAGCTGGTGGTTCAAACTCACCCAGAGATGCCTTGGAAGAAAGCCCTGACAATCTGCTTCCAAAAGGTCACAACCTTGAAAACCTTACAGAGCAGTCTAATCTGAAACATGTTGGGGTCACCATGAGTCAAAATCATCTTGATAGCAACTGTTTTTTTTTAAACCTTAGTTCCCTAGCTAAAGACTTGTAACTCCATTCTCACCCAAAAAACTCATATCCTCCACTTTAGTTAAGTCCTTCCATCAGCCTGGTGCTGACCACAAGTCCTTTTAGTTTTAACTTTTAAATAAATTTCTCCAATCCTTCCACTTTCTGCCATCTCTGTCATCACCTCCTTATTCCAAGCCACCCTCATCTCTCTTCTGGATTAATAGATCCCTTGGCTTCCACTCTTGACTCCCTACAATCTAATCCTCACAGAGCAGCCAGAACAACCATCTCAAAAGGTGAATCAAATCATGTCATCTCCCTGCTTGAAGTTCTTCCACGGTTTCCCATTGTTCATAGAATAAAATGCACACCCCTTGCCCAGACACAGAGCCCTGGATTCTGTACACCACTCTGCCTCATTTCCTGCCATTCTTCCTCACTCACTCTACTGCAGCCACCCTGGCCTGGTTTCTGCTCCTCACACAGGTTCTATCCTCTCCTGCCTCTGGGCTTTTTGCTCATCCCTATTCTTGAAAAGCTCTACTCCAGCTTTTTCATGTCTGCTTCATTCTCATCCCCCAGGTCTCAACTCAAATATTTCCTCTTCCCTGACTTGTCTTCCCTATCCCTGTCTCATCATCCTGTTTATTTTCTTCAAAGCAGTTATTACAGTCAGTAGTTGCACTGTATTTTTACTGTTTGTTACTGTGTCTATCTTCCCTGAAGGCGGGATCTGTGTTTGTGTAGTTCATCCTTGTATCCCAAGGGCCCAAGCATGATGCTTATCACATAGTAAATACTCAATAAACACTTATGGAATGAATGAAAACCCTGTCTTCATCCTGGCCTGCACTATCCCAACTTAACTTTACCCTGGGAAAAATGATGCGTTCGGAACCATGATGGGGTCCATCCAGTCACACAGAGAGCCAATGCCTGGGTCTACAGTTCAGCACTTTCTCCTCCAGGAAGGTCTGACATCCACCTAGGGAGGGGAGACAAAGCAGGGAAACCAGCCAACACCAGGCAAGCTGGACAACCTGACTGAGTACTTTGGACCCACTCTGTGTTTCTGACGCTGAATATTATTGAGGTCATAGAGATGATCTCATTCTGGAAATTCCTTTGAGAGCTTCCTGGCCTTAATACACGTTGAAAGCTGCTGAAAATGATCCCAAAATGGGGAGATGGTTCTCTATGCTCAGTGGTGTAGACCTGGAGGAAGGGAAGTTGGAGGCAACCTCTGTAGCATGGACTGCTAAGAGGCCTGCTCAAGAGGTCAGTGGTTTAGGCCCTGGCCAAAGAGGCCAAGCATGCTCTGCCTATTGTTACCCTCCTAGGTAAGAGGAAGTTCAAAGCCCTCCACTCTACCTCCCATCCAGCTTCAGAAGTTCTGACGATGAGGCAGCATGGTAGTTACAAAAGGTGGGTGGGTAGGAATGAAGGTGGAGGGAATACTGACTAGATGATAACTGGAGGTTTAGGTTAAGCAGCAATGAGGCAGTGGTAGTTCAGTGATAGAATTCTTGCCTTCCATGGGAGAGACCCAGGTTTGATTCCCTGCCAATGTACCTCATACGCAGCCACTGCCTGTCTGTCGGTGGTGGTTTGCATGTTGCTATGATGCTGAACGGGTTTCAGCAGAGCTTCCAGACTAAGATGGACTAGGAAGAAAGGACTGCTGATCTACTTCCAAAACCAGCCAGGTTGGTCCCCAACTGATTGTGGGGATGGTGCAGGACCAGGTGACATTTTGTTCCATTGTATTATGGGGTCGCCATGAGTCGGGGGCAGCTAACAACAACAGGTTAGCCAGCAAGAGTTAGTGGGGTGGGAGGCTAAGAGCAGAAAGCAAGAGTCAAGCTACACAGCTGGGAGCAAGGACAGGACCTCAGGACTGAGGGACAGAGAGAGAGAAAATCAAGAGCAAGGCAGAACCTCTATCCTGGGCCAGTTTTAAAGACCTGGGACTAGGGACCATGGTAGAGGCTTGATCTCCAGATCAAGGCAACAACAGTCACATATGCTTTCTGAATACCATCTACATGCGATACTAGGCTGGGGCTGGGGGTACAGGGGCAGACCAGACTGACATAGCCCCTTCCCTCCTCATAGGGCAGAGGTGGACTGGACGCCACGGAGGCCTGGTGCTCAAGCACCAGAGTATGGGAGTACAGTTCTGAAAATATCCACTACTGGAGATCAGAACTGATTCCAGAACCTGCGTTAAGACCGAGTCTGCAGGGAGAAAGAAGACAGGTGGCCACAGCAGTGTGAAGAGGACCCTGGGGAGGGAGACGCTGTCCCTCTTGGGTTCTACCCATGTTGTCTCTCTCAAGGCACTGGGCTCTGCACCTTCCCCTGGCCAGTATGCGTTACTCTGGCCAGCGGTGATTGCAGTGGTGGACTGGCCCGCCCTGTGGTGGAGGGCAGGTGTGGGCTCCAGGTCAGGGGTACTCCATCGGCAGTGTGTCAGGCTTTTCTGAGAATGGCAGACCTTTTCCTGCAATGGCAGAAGGAAATAATAAACAGAAGCTCTCGATTTTTATCTTAGAATGTAAGAAGTCTGCTCACTTAAAAAGGAAAAGGGGAGAAATTAACCATTTAAAGAAAATACTAACAATTTATTTAAAACAAAATTGAAGAGCTTGTGTGGAACAAATTCCCTCTCGCTCACTCAATTTTCTTTTTGTTCAGCCCCCTTTTCAGAGGTTTGGAGCTGAGGGATTTGGGAAGAAGCAAGGATTCTGGGAGGGCAGGAGGAGGCAGGGAAGAAGCAATGATTCCGGAAGAGCAGGAGGAGGCAGGGGCCAGCATCTCCCAGGCAGGCCCTGTTGTCGCCCCTACGGAAGCGCTGACGTTCACCCCGCGGGCCGCTGCGGCATTCCAGACCCTGAGGGCAGCTAGCCCCCCACTGCACGCCCAGCCTCTGCTTGAAGGAAATCCGCTCACTTTCATCTCCAGCACCAGGCAGCGATGATTAATGAGCGAGCGGCTCGCGGGGCCCTGCCTGCCTGCGCTCGTCCTGCTGCGCTTCTACAGAAACCTCGCAGAGTGGGTCTTCGGCATCCCTATCTCTGTCCCTTCCCATGTAATCATTTTCCCGCCTGTGCCAAGCTGCCTTCTTGTTGGATTTGTTGCATTTTCTTTTTCTTTTCAGTTTATAAATCTCTTAATAGATAACCACCAGTAGCTGCAGAAGAAGCATGACATCACTAAAAATGCATCAGGGCCCTAGGGATACAGCTGGTTATTCTATCGATAGTGACAACAAAATGACTTAAGATTTAAGCAGTGAATTTCCTAAACGCTGAAAACACTTTGTATAGCATCAATCATTCACTCCCCCAATAACCTGGTAAGAAAGGAAGCACATTATATTTCCTTTCTTCCCTCCTTCCTCCTTCCTTCCTTCCTTCTCTCCCTCCCTCCTTCCTTCCTTCTTTATTTCTTCCTCTTCCCCCTATCTCTTTCCTTCAATAAATGTTTATTGATCACTTACTAGGTGTTATGGATTGAATTGTGTCCCCCCAAAGTGTGTGTCAACTTGGCTAGGCCATGATTCCCAGTACTATGTGATTGTCCACCACTTTGCCATCTAATGTGTTTTTCCTATGTGTTGTAAATCCTGTCTCTATGATGTTGATGAGATGGAATTAGCAGCAGTTATTTTAATGAGGCAGGATTCAATCTACAAGATTGGGTTGTGTCCTGAGCCAATCTCTTTTGAGACAGAAAAGAGAAAACAGAGCAGAGAGACATGGGACCTCATACTACTAAGAGAGAAGCACGGGGAGCATAGCGTGTTCTTTAGACCCAGGGTCCCTGTGCTAAGAAGCTCCTAGACCAGGGAAGATTGATGACAAGGACCTTCCCCCAGAGCTGACAGAGAGAGAGAGAAAGCCTTCACCAAGTGCTGGTACCCTGAATTTGGACTTGTAGCCTCCTAGACTGTGAGACAAAAATTTTTACGTTAGTAAGTCTTAAGGTAAGAGACTTCAGTGACTGACTGGTTTAAAGATACAAACCACTTTTAAGAGTCCCAGAACTTATGAGTCAAGTATTGAATATTTTCAGTTTTATATTCAAGTGGAATGGCAGCCATTCTTCACTGCCCCTCCCCCAGGAATATTTTACATTCTCAAAATCCTGTATGGTGAGATCTTACATTGCGCTTCTAATTTTTAATGCTATTCTGCAAGGTGGCTGCTGATGTGCTCCACCTCCAACCTCATCATCTTTAACCAATCCCACTGCTGGTTTTAGCATCTTTTGAATAAACATCCTACCAGCAGAATTTCTTTAACCCCTGCTTTGTCAGAGCAAAACATCACTTGTGCCTTTCAGACCTAACTTCCTGAGAACTTGGCTATTCTTTCCTTCTCCCCCTTCATCTTCCCAAGTATAAATAACCAAGCCATAGCTGCTCATTTCTTTCTTAGGGTTCAAACTGCATTAACTCCATCAGAAAATGGAAAACCATGTGTTATAAGATTGAATTGTGCCCCCTCCCCCGCCCAAAAAAGTGTGTCGTAAATCCTAACCCCTATACTTGTGAATGTAGTCCCATTTGGAAATAGGGCTTTCTTTGTTATATTAATGAGGGCATATCAGCGTAGATAGTGTTTTAAGCCAATGGCCTCTGAGATATAAAAAGAGACCATTGGCTCAAAGAAGGAAGCACAAAAAAGAGAAGAAAATAGATGCTACCTGAAGATCACCAAGGAACTGAGGAACAGAAGCTGAAAAGAGACAAGGACCTTCCCCCAGAGCTGACCGAGAGAGAAAGCCTTCCTCTAGAGTCGGCACCCTGAATTCGGACTTCTAGCCTCCTAAACTGTGAGAAAATAAATTTCTGTTTGTTAAAGCCATCCACTTGCAGTATTTCTGTTACAGCAGCACTAAAAAAACTAAGATATCATCTAAATACTTAAAATCTTCAAAGAAAAGATAACCAGTGTCATTACTTTTGAAGCCTCTGTCTATCTGGGCTCCAAGCATTCTGCTGTCTTCAAGCTTCTTCCTAAAAGTACTTACTTCTTTTTATATGGAAGACTGGTATGTTGCACAGTAATGGGAGTTTCTCTCTCCTTATAAACAGATTGGAGCCCTGGTGGCCCTGGTTAAGAGATTGGCTGCTAACCAAAAGGTCGGCAGTTCAAATCGACCAGAGTGCTTCCGTAAAGATTTACAGCCTTGGAAAACCTATGGGGCAGTTCTACTCTGTCCTATACGGTTGCTGTGAGTCAGAATTGACTCTCTGGCAATGGGTTTGGTTTTTTTGGTTTTATGAACAGATTGCTCCTACAGTGATGTCAGTCCTCGGTATGTCAGTCCTTTTGACCTAAACTCTGGGGCACGTGACCTCATTATCCTAATAACACAGGGAGAGAGAAGAAGGCTCAACCAGTGCCCCTCTCCAGGAAACCTGGCACTGGTCGGCTGGTGGTCCTCAACCCCAATGGGTCCAGCATGGAGAAGGCAGGATAATCCTCTCCTTTGGATTATCTGCACCCATTTTCCTCCCTTATCTCTACATTCAAACATACAGTCTTCAAGTGAGAAATAGTTATTTGCTTTCTTGAATGTTTCAGGAGGCCCTGCTGACCACATTTTGTCTGATGAGAACCACAGTGCTAATAAGGCTTTTGATCAGAGACATGGAAAGACTGTGCTGTCAGTTGTTATCAAGCTGGCTCTGGCTCATGGCAGCGCCACATACAACAAAAGGAAATATTGCCAGTCCTGTGCCATCTTCATGATCGTTGGCACTGGTGGTCATTAAGGTTGTGTGTCAACTTGGCTGTGCTATGATTCTCAGTGATTTGGCAGTTATGGTGTAGTTGGGCAGTCATATGAGGATGTAATCATTTCCATGATGAGATCTGATATAATGTGATCATCTCCATGATGGGATCTGCTGTGAGTAGCCAATCAGTTTAAAGGGAATTTCTTTAAGGGTGTAGCCTACATCCAATATAGTTGGACTTTCTGGCAAGGCTCAAGGGCTTCTGCTCTCTCTGGATCCTGCAGCTGCCTCCTGTTTATCTGACCTCTGGTTCTCAGGACTTGAGCTTACCTGCCATTCTTGGGATTTGTTGGCCTCCACAGCCTGTGAGCCAGAAGCTTGTTGTCTGACCTGCCAATCTTGGGTTTGCCAGCCCCTGCATCTACGTGAGTCAGGAGAAGCCTCCAACATGACCCATGGACTTGGAACTTTTCACCTCTAAAAATGCATGAGCCATTTCCTTGATATAAATCTCTCTCTCTATATATATATGTATAGATATACATATATATATAGCTCTCTATATATATATGTATAGATATACATATATATATAGCTCTCTATATATATATGTATAGATATACATATATATATAGTATATATATATAGACACTTCACTGATTTTGCTTCTCTAGAGAACCCAGCCTAAGATAGCATGTTTGAGTCCATTGTTGTGGCCACTGTGCATTTTGAGTAACTTCCAACCTAGGGGGCTCATCTTCTAGCACCATATTGAACAATATTCTGTGGTGATCCATAGGGTTTTCATTGGCTGATTTTCAGAAGTAGACCACCAGGCCTTTCTTCCTAGTCTGTCTTAGTCTGGAAGCTCCAATGAAACCTGTCCAACCTGGGTGATCCTGCTGTATTTGAAATACAGGAGGCATAGCTTCCAGCATCACAGCAACACTCAAGCCACCACAGTAGGATAAACTGATAACAGGCGGGTGGTAGGGGAAGGCTATATGCTCATAAAAATAATCTTTTAAACAATGGCTAATCCTGAAGGCAAACCCTTGTTTTATTTCACATCCTTTAATGTTAATTAACTCCGTGATCTTATGCAAGTATCAACCTCTTTAGGTCCCACTTCTCAAATACGGAAATTAAGGAGTGGGACTAGATGATGGAAAAAAAGTTCTATTGGTTCTATCGAATTTTACTATGGCAAAAATGTGTGAATATGGGTTCCATATTGCTAATCTTGGACCTAGTTTTAGTTTTAGTTTGTTTTTCTTCTTATTGATATTATTTAATGACTAATATCTGTATTTTATAATGGAACATTTATAAATGTATCAGATAGAACCATATGAAACTATTTTTTAGGTCAAAAATGGTTGAACATTTGATATGGTTCAATCTAATCTCTTCATAAGGCTAATAAAAAGTCACCCTTTAAAAGCACTTAAAATTTTTACTGAATAGTGTAAAATCAGGTTTAAATTAGATATGCTCTATTAGGATCTAAGACATTGTTTAGCCTCTAATTTAATGTGGAAGAAATCTCTTTGTCAGAAAGAAATTGAAATATTTCTTCCTTTCTTTCTTTTTTTTTTTTTATTTTCTTTTCATCCTTGTTCACTTTTGGGAATCCAGCTCCCAAGGTCTCCACCTCCAGATGATGGCCTAAAAAGATCTCCCAAGCCTGGGGAATCTAGTACCTGGCTTACAGGTGCGTGGAACCTTGCGTGGTTTTCTTTTGCATGAAAGTTCAACCAATGCTTTCCTTTTTTTTAGAAGTGACACTGCTTTAGAACGAAAAACTGGGACCTAAATAAAAATTTCAAATAGCATTGGGTTCAGGTTTCTCTCTCCCTGCTTACCCTTCATTCGTCTCTCCCTCGGTGTCTTCACCTGTATGGACGTGCCTAGGGCTGAGGTGTGTGCATGGCAACCTTCCATCCAGCAGACTCAAGTGAGCTTTGACTCCTTTGATCTCTCTCCCTTTCGCCAGAAGGATTTGTTTTCAGGTTTTGCTGTGATCTAAAAAAGGAGAAACACAGGGGCTATGATAGAGGATGGGTGGTGATGAATGCCCCACAGAACTACCAGAGGATATAAGATGCGTGGAAGCCAAATGGGGCCCACTGTTTTGGACATTGGAAAGGATGCACTCTGCATTTTGCAGAGATTTCTGTTGGAGTCACTCCTCAGCTACACAATTTTAAGGAATATCTCAGATGGATTTATTCATATCTCAACTTGATTCACGTTTCAAAAGGAACTGCGTGACATCCTTGGGATATTTCAGCCAGAACGCTCAACTATTATGTCACTCAAGTCTATTCCAAATGAAAAAGAAAAAAATGGCATTTTGAAAGTAATCATCCAAATATGGTTTTCTTGTTTGTTTATTCCTACCACACCTTGTGTTCTCTTATTTTCTGGGCCAGTGCTTGTCCAAAGGAAAGACTTTAAATGTTAATGGAATGGACTCCATGGCAACTAGCAACAACAACAGACAACTAAGAAGAGTTACTTTGGCAAATAAAATTAGCTGAACTTGTATGGAGAAAAACAGATCCGAAACTTCCCAGACAGAGTTGGGGACACTCAGAAGGAAGGAGGCATGACAAGCTGGACTCCTGCCTGAGGCAATGCCTGAACTAAGACCAAAACTCAGCCGGCCTCACATCTCCAGTGTCCAGCTCCCAGCAGCTATAGCTCCTTTGTTAGTTAATCCTCCCTAAGCACATGTGTTTTCTTGTTATTCTACAGCACAAAGACCCACACTGGCTCTCCTTTCCAAATGAGAAAAAGACCCAGTTCCTCTCCTAGAATTAAACACTCCTGTAAGAGTTTCACCTTTAACTGCTTGGCTATCAACTTTTTACTTTTGCCAGGTGGTTGTTGTTGGTTGCCAACGGGTTGATTCCAATTCATAGCAAGCCAATGTGACAGGGTAGAACTCCTCCATAGAGTTTTCTAGACTGTAATCTTTATGGAAGCAGATGGCCAGGTTATTCTCCCACAGAGCCACAGGGTGAGATAGAACTGCCAACCTTTCTGTTAGCGGCCAAGCACTTAACCATTGTGCCGTGAGAGCTTTTTTTTGCCAGGTTGGTCTCCCAATTTTCCACTGGCTTACTCTAGATGCCAAACCTTTTCTTCTACAGAAAATGTTTCACCTCACTGAGGCCCCATTCCCAAGTCCCCATTTAAATTCTGCATATCCTGCCCTTCCCTTGTTTTGGAGAATGAGTGGCCTTCAGTCTTCAGTCCAGGCTGGATTACAGGCTAAGTGTTTCCATGTTGACATTCAAAGGTCAACTATTCCACTTGTTCATCAAGAATCTGAACCACATGTATCTCTGTTTAGAGGTTAACACCCAACATTGACTCTTCACGCACAATTCAGGAACTTGACCTCAAAGTGCTCCTGCCAAAAGTGTTAATGAAACAGCTACTATTTCTTAGAAATCATTTAAGGCTCATACCCCCCAGCCATTTTGGTAGGTTCTACATTGTTTTCGTTGTTAGGTGCCGTCAAGTTGGTTCCGACTCATAGCAACCCTGTGTACAACAGAACAAAACACTGCCTGGTCCTGCACCATCCTCACAATTGTTATTATGCTTGAGCCCATTGTTGCAGCCACTGTGTCGATCCATCTCATTGAGAGTCTCCCTCTTTTTCACTCTCTACTATACCAAGAATGATATCCTTCTCCAGGACTGGTCCCTCTTGATAACATGTCCAAAGTACATGAGACAAACTCTTTCCACCCTCGCTTCTAAGGAGTATTCTGGCTGTACTTCTTCCAAGACAGATTTGTTTGATCTTCTCAAAGTTCATGTTATACTCAATATTCTTCGCCAACACCATAATTCAAAGTTGTCAATTCTTTTTGCGTCTTCCTTACTCATTGTTCAGCTTTCGCACGCATATGAGGCTATTGATTGAAAACACCATGACTTGAGTCAGGCACGCCTTAGTCCTTAAAGTGACATCTTTGCAACACTTTAAAGAAGTCTTTTGCAGCCGATTTGCCCAATGCCATGCGTCATTTGATTTCTTGACTTCTGCTTCCGTGGACATTGATTTTGGATCCAAATAAAATGAAATTCTTGACAAATTCAATATTTTCTCCATTTATCGTGATGTTGGTTATTGGTACGGGTGTGAGGATTTTTGTTTTCTTTACATTGAGGTGCAATCCATACTGAAGCCTGTAGTCTTTGATCTTCATCAGTAAGTGCTTCAAGTCCTCTTCCATTTCAGCAAGCAAGGCTGTGTCATCTGCATATCACAGGTTGTTAATGAGACTTCCTCCAGTCTTGATGCCCCATTCTTCTTCATATAGCCCAGCTTCTAGGATTATTTGCTCAGCATACACATTGAGTAAGTATGGTGAAATGATACAACCCTGACACACACCTTTCCTGACTTTAAGCCACACAGTATCCCCTTGTTCTGTCCGAATGACTGCCTCTTGATCTACGTACAGATTCCTCGTGAGCACAATTAAGTGTTCTGAAATTGCTGTTCTTTGCAACGTTATCCATAATTTGTTATGATCCACACGGTCGAATGCCTTTGCATAGTCAATGAAACACAGATAAACCTTCTCTCCTTGCAGCCAAGATGCATCTGACATCAGCAATGATCTCCCTTGTTTCAAGTCCTCTTCTGAATCTGGCTTTAATTTCTGGCAGTTCCCTGTCGATCTGCTGCTGCAACTACTTTTGAATGATCTTCAGCAAAATTTTACTTGTGTGTGATATTAATGATATTGTTCAATAATTTCCAAATTCTGTTGGATCACCTTTCTTTGGAATGGGCACAAACAAGGATCTTTTCCAGTCAGTTGACCAGGTAGCTGTCTTCCAAATTTCTTGGCATAAATGATTGAGTGCTTCCAGCATTGCATTCATTTGTTGAGACATCTCAACTGGTATTCCGTCAATTCTTGGAGCCTTGTTTTTCAACAATGCCGTCAGTGCAGCTTGGACTTCTTCCTTTAGTACCGTCAGTTCTTGATCATATGCTATCTCCTGGAATGGTTGAACTTTGACAAGTTCTTTTTGGTACAGTGACTCTATGCAGTCCTTCCATCTTCTTTTGATGCCCCTTTGTCATTTAATATTTTCCTTGAAAGATGCTTCACTATTGCAACTCGAGGCTTGAATTTTTTCTTCACTTCTGTCAGCTTGAGGAATGCTGAGCGTGTACTTCCGTTTTGGTTTTCTAACTCCAGGTCTTTGCACATTTCATTATAATAATTATTATAATGAAATATGTAGGTTCTATACCCATTCATAAATTAGTTATCCAAAAAGCGGTGCACCTTCTTAGCTGTCTCAAGTGAGGCTTTCTCAGAAAAACATTATACTCCTGTGTTTAACTGAGGAACTCTGTGAGATCAATAGTGAAGAATGTGCCTGTGAATCCTGCAAAAGTGCTGTGAAAGATAGCGTTCATTGTTCCTCAATGTTTGTTATGTAGTAAGTGTATCAGACAACTTTCTGGTGTGTATTTTTTTAATTAGGGGTGTTCCTTAATTCAGTTAGGCTCCTTCCCCTGTTTTTCTGCATTTATTTTTCACCTAAATCACATTGCTGTATTTCAGACATCAGTGTTAGCCATCCCAAATCCTTTCTGAAAAAAGGTAGGTTACCAGTAAGTACTCTAGGCTGACACTGTCCTGGGCTATTGAAGAGACAGAAAGGCAAGACCTCAGATGACAAAACTGCTCCATGTAAAACTTGTCAGAGCTGACACCTCCTCTGACCACACTGGCCCTTGGATCCTCTGAACATTCTTCCCTAACACTCCGTGTGTATCCTATTTTCCCTGCGTCCCCACACAGTTTCTATACTGCCTCAACTTCTTTGTTGGTTTTGGCCCCTGTGATTAATTTCATTTTCAGTTCAGATGCTTTCAGAATTCCCCGTCAGCCTGATTTCCAAGTTTCAGTCTGGTTTGAACTATCTAAACAACTCTTCCTGGGAAGGACTTTTTAATATTGCAGTACTCTTCAAACGGCAGTCAATCGCATTCTCCTTCAGACCTGTTCCATTATCTTGTTTAGTGTCTTTCTTTACATTCCCTCCATTATTTTCCTATTGGACCTCAGATGTATAGAACTGAGTTAATTATAATTGTCTGTTCATGACAGACTCTAATCATGGTTTACTTTTCTTGATGCCATTAATTACTTAATTACTTTGAATACTGTAGTAAGAATCTATAGACTGTCACCTAAAACAACAGCTAGGGAATTGACAGTATCTGAAGTCCAACCGTATGCTACTCCTTGACAACCCACGCCCTGTCTACTGCCACCTAAGATCATTTTCAATGTTGTATTCATCATCCCATGATTTTCTTTTTTATATAGTCTCATTTCATCAATATTTACATCTGAAAAGTGCATTTTTTTACTTTTGTTGTTTTTAACCTTAAAAAGAAAATCTAACTGCATGTAATCCTTTGGGACTTGCTTTTTTCACCTTATAGCACTAAGATTTATCCATGTTGCTAAGTGTGGATAAATAAATACTCATTTGTTTTGACTAGTGTATAATACTCCATTATGTGAATTAACCACAGCTTGTTTATCCATTCTCCCACCATCAGGTATCTGGATGATTTTCAAATTTTTGATATTGTTGGGAAGGTTGCAATCAGCCTTCTTCTACATGACCTCTGCTGTTCAAGTGTAAAAATTTATCCTTGGATATATACCCAGGGCCAGAACCGCTGACTCATTAGGATAAGTGAATGTTCAGCTTAAGGAGATAATGTGAAATTGTTCTCGACAGTCATCAGTAGTGTGCAGGGGTCTCATGAATCCACATCCTCCTCAACACTTGTTACTGTTAGACTTCTAAGTCCATACTAATAGAATGGATGAAAAGTCTCCCATTTAAAAAATAAATTTAATTATAAAACTAGTTTAAATAAATAATATTAAGTAAATTTATTTTAAAAAGAAATTGTATAACTTTGCCATAAGTAGAAAACTAGTAGCACTTGTCATAAATAGAAGGAAACATAACAATAAAAGAAAAAATATTTGTAAATTATCACTAGATACACTTGCCTACTGAAAGCCATTAGCCTGAGGTTGCTATTCCCTTTATCGAAAGGGAAGGTCAGTAACCAAAAACCAGTTGCCATTGAGTTGATTTTGACTCACGATGATCCCATGTACATCAGAGTAGAACTGTGCTCCATAAGGTTTTCAGTGACTGATTTTTCAGAAGTAGATGTCCAGGCCTTTGTTTCGAGGTGCCTCTGGGTAAATTTGAACTGCCAAACTTTAGGTTAAAGCTTTGCTTAACCATTTGTGCTATCTAGGAACCGCGCTCAAAAGTACTATTCTTGTTAGGTGCCATCGAGTTGGTTCCAACTCATAGTGACCCTATGTACAACAGAACAAAACACTGCCCAGTCCTGCACCATCCTCACAATTGTTGCTATGTTTGAGTCCACTGTTGCAGCCACTGTGTCAATCCGTTTTGTCGAGGGTCTTCCTCTTTTTCGCTGACTCTCTACTTTACCAAGCATGACGTCCTTCTCCAGGGGCTGGTCCCTCCTGATACAATGTCCAAAGTACGTGAAACAAAGTCACAGCACCCTTGCATCTAAGGAGCATTTTGGCTGTACTTCTTCCAAGATAGATTTGTTCGTTCTTTTGGCAGTCCATGGTATATTCAATATTCCTCACCAACATCATAATTTAAATGCATCAGTTCTTCTTTGGTCTTCCTTACTTATTGTCCAACTTTCACATGCATATGAGGCAATGGAAAATACCGTGGCTTGGGTCAGGCGCACCTGAGTCCTCAAAGTGACTTCTGACTCAGCCGACTATCAGCTGTGTGATCTTGGATATATCACTTAATTTTCCAGGCTTGACTGGCTACTAATCTGTAAAATGAGATTAGTGATTCCTTCCACATTTAATTAGACTTAATAAAGGCAAAACATAGGCCGTATAGCAGATGCTCACTTATTGCTAATTTCTCTGAAAAAAGGAGCCCTGTTCGAACCCACCAGCTGCTCCATGGGAGAAACATGTGGCAGTCTGCTTCCACACAGATTATAGCCTTGGAAACAAAACCCTATGGGGCAGTTCTACTCAGTTCTATAGGGTCTCTACGGTCGGAATCAATTTGACAGCAACGGGTTTGGTAATTTCTCTTAGGAGTCCCTTGGTGACACAAATGGTTAAGTGCTCAACTACTAACAGAAAGGTTAGTCGCCCACTCAGAGGGAACTCAGGAGAAAGGCCTGAGGATTTCTTCCTAAAGATCACAGCCTTGAAAACTCTCTGGAGCACAGTTTACCGTGATACACGGGGCTCTCCATGACTCAGCATTAACTGGACGGTAACTAACTTCTCTGAAGGTGGTGTTTACTATGCTGAATTGAACTTCATTTAGAGTACCTGCTCATGCCTAATAATTGGAATTACTTTTTGCTCAAGTTAGCTTATATACAATGGATCTGAGAGCTGAGTTTGCATTGTTCTGATAGGTGATATTGGGCAAGCATTGTTTTATGTCAGCTCTCCTGAAATGATATCTGGATTATCTGTCCTTCTCCATTCTGTTATGACACAGAATGAGGAGGCCTCTCTAAAATCATCTTAGCCTTCCCATGCAATAGACTCCTATCATCCTTTTTTTTTTCGTTCATAAAACCAGTCAATTGGTTAGATGAGTGATAATTCTGTTTCAGCTCTGAACACTAAGCATTCTTTCACCTCATATATAATCGAGAAGAAAGATGTCCATGTTTGTGTGGACATTTCATCTCTCCCAAAGGGTTTTATGGACCTTGAGAATAAGTGCTGGAAATGAGGGATAACATTTGTGTTTCCATGTGGAATAGGGCCTTGCTCACTCCAACACTCCCTGACGAGAAAGCCGAAGAATGTTAGTCACGTGAGGCCAGAATCCAATCGTAGGTAAATCTATGGGGGTGCTTGTAACATATGAATCATGTCCCTTATCTGGCCCACAGTCTAAGATTCTAGTCTGTCAGTGAGGTTGGTCAAATTGGCAGGAAGGTCCGTTCTGGTCTCCATGAACACTGGAGAACTATAAAATTGCCCTGAGTGGAAAATTTAACTGTAGCAGAAATTACACCACCACCAAGTGAACTGAAAACCAACCAGAATATTAAAAAAACAAATGACCACAAACCATACAAAACGTTCAGATTCATGGTATAAACAAAAATACTCCAAGGACTCCAAAGGTCTGATTTATTAAAGACCTTGCAAATGCATAAAATTGTATAATTCCTCATAGAAAATCAGCCCTCAATGCATTTTGCACCAGGTAGAAGCTATATGAAGAAAAACCCCATTTAAACAAGGAGCCTGTGATCACTATGATTTATGAGGCAATTTCCCCACCTCGTGCAGTCCTGCGTAAGCACCAGGCCCAGCATGGAACCCTAACCAGGAGAAGAAATCAAGATGTAGCCAGAGGGTCCGGAAGACGTTTGGATTAAAGGCATGTCTGTGTGCAACTTGGCAGTGAGGAGACCAAGTAGGGAGATGGAGAATCTTACAAAAAAGAAAAACATTCCCCTCGGGCTCCAATAACTAAGGAAGGAAGGTTTTCCCTCAGGAAAGACGTTGATTCCAGGGCTCACTCTCCTTTCCTATAAGACATTAAGGGCTAACCAGAGCCCTCACTCCAGTTCCAAGGAGGCAAAGGTGGCCTCTGATCTGCTGTAACTGTGCCACTGGTCACAGAGGAAACTGTGAACCTAGCTCCCACAGGGACTTCAGTGAAAGTCCAACACTCTACCTGCAAACCTCAGCCTTCTTGCACTCGCCTTGCCTGAAGGGTGATTCAATTGTGCTTGTCCAAAAAACGAAAATTTGCTTTCAGCTGCGCAGAATTACTATATCTTAGCGATACAAAGGCAGGGGAGAGGAGACTAGATGGTAACTCGGACAGCATGTTTATTGCTGAGACCAAAGTGTATATACTTTAGTCTGAAAATGCCTAAAACCACTCCCTCCATGAGGCTGACCTCTACATCTAAAAAAGATTTTTGAGATGCTTGAAGTATGTTAAGGAAAGTGCATTTAAACAGATGGCTGGGAGTAAGGCAAAGTCTCTCCCGTGTTTCCCCATTTATACATGCACACACCCAGTAGAGCTTACGCGTGTAAGCATCAACATAATCCAGGACAGAATTTTATGGATTTCCTCAGGTAGTTTCACGAAATATTGCCATGTAGCAGAGTTCCCTCGTATTTCCCTTTCCAGGCATTCACAGAAGACTTAAATTACAGGATTGGAACGCAGCGTAATATTATATTTAAAAGTTTAATTAGAATATAGACATATGTATGTATGTATGTATGTATACGTGCAGCATGACGACGGTTCTGGGAAAGACCAACCGTGGGGCGGGGAGGAGGGGCTTGCTTGGAAAGGCGCCAGGAGGCGGGGCGTGCGTTGAGTTTGCCACTGGGCCGAATCTAGCCACTCATCAACTCAGTGCCTGCGGGGGACCCTGAGCTGCAGCCGTTCTGCTCTGTCCATTGGGGGCTTCCCTTTCAGATCAGGCTTCTCGAGGGTTGCTCAGAGACCGCTGCTTGCCCAGAGGCAGCCAATTACAGATGCAAGTTTGCAAACCCCGAGGCTTTGGTCGCTAACGGAGAGCCAGAGCAGCTTGAGTCGGGATTACTTTGATATATGTGTATAGAATATACACAAACATATGTGCTATATATGGAGCGCTGGTGGCTCAGTGGTTAAGAGATGGGCTGCTAACCAAAAGGTCAGCAGTTCCAATCCCCCAGCCACTCTTTGGAAACCCTGTGGGGCAGTTCTGCTTTGTCCCCCAGAGTTGCTATGAGTCAGAATCACTCGATGGCAACAGGTTTTATACATAATGTGGTATATTTAAATTATCTACAGACACAGAGAATTCCAGGGCAACTTTGGTCTGGACAACCTATTCCCCATATGCAACTTTGCTTCGGGCTTCACAGTCTTAGTGTCATTGTGGAATTCTGCTTCATATGTTGATTTGATCCTCTTTGCCTCTGTGTGTCTGCCTGCCACCTCCAGTCGGTCCTCTGGGTGCTGGCTCTGAAGTCGGTTGTAGTAACCACCTTCAGAGAGTGGGTGGAGTTCACCTCCACTGCCACTCCGTGTTTGACTTTTTAAGCTTGTGGTTCCAGGTCAATGAGTCCAGGCTCCTTCTGTGGTGTGGGGATGAGGGTAAAGGAAGAGAGAACGTGATTGGTTTCACTTGTGAGTACTCTTGTTCTCTTCTCTTCTCTCCAACAAGATTTTTCTCTGTCTCCAGAGGCGTTTTTGTATGAGATCATTCATTCCTGATTCTCTTGGGTTCTTTTTCCATTATTTACCTACTCAGCTCTCCAATTGCATTAAAAGGCGTATTTGAGGAAAGTGAACAAAGAGTTAATTCATCGACTCATCTATTTGTAAAGCAATCTTTTGAATTTGGATAGATGAAAGTTCTAATCTCAGCTTCACAACTTGCCAACTTTTACTTGATCTATGCCCGTTTCCTTGTCTACCAAGGAGGATAGTAATAACCAGCTCAAAATGTAAGTGATTAGCATAGGGCCTGATACATCTAATATGCTTATTAAATGGAAGTTTAAAATCACCATTAATATTAACAACTGCTTATTGATGAGTTGCTTAATAAATAGTTAGCAGTTCAAATTCACCCAGATCCTTTTTCAAGCATACATGTATGTGTAGATACTGCTCAACACAACGCTGGGCATCCTCAGAAGAGTATCTGGAATCTCGACACAGAAAATCCACTAACTTAACCTTTCTCTGACTGTCTCTCACTCACCACTATTCCATGTCCCTTACTTAGCCCCTTCTTCTACAGAACATTAATGCTTTTTTTTTTTTTTTTAATTCTTATACTTGCTTCATATCCTTTTGGCTTCTTGGCTGCTATAATGGCAGCATAATTTTTTTTTTAAATCTTGCCTCATGAACAGACAACGATCACTCTCAAGTCCTCATACACTTGGTACAGCACAGTACTAGTTATGAATTCTGTAGATGATGCTGAGGAGGGCGGGGGGCAGCATGCTAAGGGGTCACCACATTTAAAAAGCCTTACTGTAATTTTTTTTTTGTCATGTCTCACATTGCTTATTACTTAAGCCCACCTCAAGTTACCAAATCATCAATTTTCTTCAGAAGCAAACCTCAATCAAACCGTGTGGTTTCCAGGGGAAATTCATAGAAGGAAAATTGAAGTTAAAGATTTTAGAAGTTCTATATTTACATATATTGTAACAAAAAACAAACCAGTTGCCATCAAGTGGATTCTGACTCATGATAACTCCAAGTGTGTCGGAGTACAACTGTCCCTCACGGAGTTTTCAATGGCTGTGAGATTTTGGAAGTATATCACCAGGCCTTTCTTCCCAGGGCTAACCTTTCAGCTAACAGCCAGCACTTGACCATTTGTGCCACTCCGAGACCCTATTGTCCCAGTGTTGTTATTAGTTGCTGTTGAGTTGATTCCAACTTATGGTGATCCCATGTGTTACAGAGTAGAATTGCTCCATAGAGTTTTCTTGGCTGTAATCTTAGCAGAAGCAGATCACTTGGCCCTTCTTTCACAGTACCATTGGGTGGGTTCAAACCACCAACATTTACATTAGTAGTCAAGCGCAAGTTTGAAGGAGTCAATCTCTCTTTTAATTCTTTTAAATTAGATTGCAGTGTCTACTATAGTTTCAGAAATGTGGTTAGAACTGTGACTAACACAATGCTGGTAAAAAACATTCTTAACATAGCTATCAATGTACAAGAGTCACTGTTTCAGCCAAGTTCCTCTATGGAAGCCCAAATGATATAGAGATACTACTCTCACCCTCAAGGCAAAGACATCCACTTTTCAATATTTCAGGTGATAACAAGTTACAGCAATCATTATTAACAGAATTGTATTAGGCCATAGTGTTCATCATTAATCTGCAATATCAGAAAGTTCTGAGGCTCAATTGTCAAAAATTAAAATCACATATTTCCCAAATTAACTGTGGAAGATGTATCTCCGCTTGATAATAACGTTATTTGGGCATTGTGGTTTCAAGTATGTCTTAGCCATCTAGTGCTGTTGTAACAGAAATACCACAAGTGGATGGCTTCAACAAAGAGAAATTTATTCTCTCACAGTCTAGTAGGTTACAAGTCCAAATTCAGAGCATCAGCTCCAGGAGAAGGTTTTCTCTGTCAGCTGTGGAGGAAGGTCCTTGTCATCAGTCTTTCCTTGGACTAGGAGCTTCTCCGTGCAGGAACCCCTGGTCCAAAGGACATGCTGTGCTCCTGCTGCTTCTTTCTTGGTGCTATGAGGTCCCCAACTCTCTGCTTGCTTCCCTTTCCTTTTATCTCTTGTAAGCTAAGAGGTGGTGCAGGCCACACCCCAGGGAATCTCCCTTTACATTGGATCAGAGGTGTGACCCTAGTAAGGGTGTTACAATCCCACTCTAATCCTCTTTACCATAAAATCACAATCACAAAATAGAGGACAACCACACAGTACTGGGAATCATGGCCTAACCAAGTTGACACATATTTTTGGGGGACACAATTCAATCCATGACAAAGTATTTATATGTTAAAGATATAAATTGAATAATTACTGAAGTTAAGTAAGTGGCCATGAGTACTAAATGCCTTGAGACCATTCTTTTGGAGTGAGGTTATAAAATAACCTGGTACTTGGCATTTGTGAGCTGGAGGGAAACATGTTAAAAGATTCTCAAGGAGTACTCCCAAAATAAATCATTTACATCTTATTTTGTTTTTATCAATGAAAGTTTTAGTAACTAACTGGTTTAATTGAAGGAAAGGTATGAGAATATTCCAGTCTTTTTTTTTTTCAGTAAGACTAGATGATGGAAAGGATATTGATGAGTTTATGGTTTCCTATAAGTAGAATCAGGCAGAAGAGTTTTTTCCCCCCTTTCTTATTTTGGGGCCCATCCAGATTCACTACTAATAGTTTTAAAAAATCAAGGGGGTTTTTGTCCAAACCTGAATTCATAGGAATGGAATTAATATTACTGTAAAAACAAGAGTTGAGGGAATAAACTCCAGAGCTCTGGTTAACAGGAACCATTGAATTCAGCAGCCATGTGGACCTTGTGACTCATTCCAGGAAAGAACTTTACTCTGCCACCCTCAGAAGGGACTCAAACACTTCCATCAGCCGTTAGCTCAGCTCTTTAAATTAAGCATATTAAAACCGACAAAAGTTGCCTAGAAAAAGAAGTGTGTGATGTATCATCAGTGCATTTAAAGAGATGAGATGCTCAGAAGACTTTTCTTTCTTTTTCTATCATTTCTTTTAAAGTAAAAAAAAAAAAAAAAAAAATGAGTTGGAAAAATAAAGCTTTGTGGAAAAATTTAAGAGTTCAGTTCAAACAAAAAAATATTTCAGGGAATTTTTTTTTTAATACCTCAATCAGTCTTGTTTTCAAATAAATATGACACATGCCATTTCAGAACTTCAAGATGAGAGAAGAAAAGTCATATGCTTCCAATTAAAATAGGTTCTTTCAATCTCCCAAAGAGTATTTAAGTAATCTAGGAGAGCCTGACATATACATGCAGTTTTTATGCTTTTATAAAAAGGGAGGTACTGATGTTACCTGCTCCCCCATTCCAAGCCCCTGCCTGTGGTCTGGCAGCATGCAAATTTCCCAATTTGCTTAAAAGGGGAAGCCTACTTACCATGTGGTTGAAAAATATTTCTCTTTCATATATTTGATCAGATTATGCTGCAGCTATTGATACTTAAATCTCAGTGGTTAAAACCACAATGGTTTCTTTCATTTTTTGTTTTGTTTTATTATTAATATTTATCTATTTTTTAAAATAATATTTTATTGTGCTTTTGTTGAAAGTTTACACAGAAAGTTAGGTTCCCATTTAACAATTACTGCACATACTTTCAGAGATATTGGTTACAATTTTTCACAATATTTTAACATTTTTGTTGTTGTCGAATGGTCTATTTTTATTTTTTTGTTTTATTACCATACTTTACATGAAGCTTTACAGAACAAACTAGCTTCTTATTAAACAATTACTACACATATTCTTTTGTGAAATTGGTTGCCAACCACACGACATGTCAACACTCCACCTTCTCGACCTTGGGTTCCCTCTTACCAGCTTTCCTGTCCACTCTTGCCTTCCAGTCCTTGCCCCTGGGCTGGTGTGCCCCTTTAGTCTTGTTTTGCTTTATAACCCTGTCTAATTTTTTGCTGAGGGGTGAACCTCAGAAGTGACTTCAATACTTAGCTAAAAGGGTGTCTGGGGCTGTACTCTCAGGGTTTCTCCAGTCTCTGTCAGGCCAGTAAGTCTCGTCTTTTTTTATGAGTTAGAATATTGTTCTACATTTTTCTCCAGCTCTGTCAAGGACCCTCTATTGCGATCCCTGTCAGAGCAGTCAGTGATGGTAGCTAGGCAGCACCTACTTGTGCTGGACTCAGTCTGGTGAAGTCTGTGGCAGTTGTGGTCCATTAGTCTTTTGGACTAATCTTTCCCCTGTGTCTTTTGTTTTCTTCATTCTCCCTTGCTCCAAATGGGATGAGAACAGTGGAATATCTTAGATGGATGCTCATAGGCTTTTAAGACCCCAGATGCTACTCACCAAAGCAGAATGTAGAACGTTTTCTTAATAAACAATGTTATGCCAATTGAGCTAGATGTTCCCTGAGACCATGGTCCCCACAACCCTGAGCCCAGTAATTCTGTCCCTCAGGGAGTTTAGACGTATCCATGGAGCTTCCATGACCTTGCCTTGGACAAGTTGTACTGGTTTCCGCAGTATTGTGTACTGTCTTACCCTTCACCAAAGTTACAGCTTGTCTATTGACTATTTAGTGTTTTTCCATCCCCACCCCTCCCCTCCCTCATAACCAACAAAGATTGTTTCTTTTTGTGTGTAAACCTTTCCATGAGTTTTTGTAGTAGTAGTCTCATACAGTATTTGTCCTTTTGTGATTGACTTATTTCTCTTAGCATGATGCCCTCCAGACTCATCCATGTTGTGAGATGCTTCACAGATTCATCATTGTTCTTTATTGTTGAGTAGTACTCCATTGTGTGTATGTACCATAGTTTGTTTATCCATTCATCTGTTGATGGGCATCTACATCTTTTTGCTACTGTGAACAGTACTGCAGTGAACATGGGTGTGCATATGTCTATTTGTGTGACAGCTCTTATTTCTCTAGGGTATATTCTTAGGAGTGGAACTGCTGGATCATATGGTATTTCTATTTCTAACTTTTTAAGGAAGCGTCATATCATTTTCCAAAACGGTTTTATCATTTGGCATTCCCACCAGCACTGCATAAGAATTTCAATCTCCCCACAGCCTCTCTAACATTTATTATTTTCTGTTTTTTTGATTTGTGAAAGTTATGCTGGGGTGAGATGGTATCTCACTGTGGTTTGATTTGTATTTCTCTAATGGCTAGTGATCTCGAGCATTTCCTCATATATCTGTTAGCCACTTGAATGTCCTCTTTGGTGAAGTGTCTGTTCATTTCCTTTGCCCGTTTTTTAATTGGATTATTTGTCTTTTGTTGTACAGGTGTTGGATTTTCCTGTAGAGTTTAGAGATTAGAATTTTGTCATAGCCAAAAATTTTTCCCAGTGTGTAGGTTCTCTTTTTACTCTTTTGGTGAAGTCTTTTGATGCCCATAAGTGTTTAATTTTTAGAAGATCTGAGTTATCTAGCTTATCTTCTGGAGTTTGTTGTTGTTAGATATGGTTTGTATTCTGTTAATGCCATGTATTAGGGCCTCAAGTGTTGGTTCTATTTTTTCTTCTATGATCTTTATAATTTTTGGATTTATATTTAGTCTTTGATCCATTTTGAATTATTTTTTGTGTATGGGGTGAGGTATAGGCACTGTTTCATTTTTTTGCAGATGGACATCCAGTTTTGCCAGCATCATTTGTTAAAAAGACTGTCTTTTCCCCCATTTGATGGACTTTGGGCCCTTATCAAAGATCAGGTGACCATAGGTGGATGGACTTACATCTGCGTTCTCAATTCTGTTCCATTGGTCAATGTATCTGTCATTGTACCAGTACCAGGCTGTTTTGACTCCTGTAGCTGTATAGTGGGTTCTGAGATCAGGTAGTACGAGTCCTCCTACTTTATTCTTCTTCAGCAGTGCTTTACTTATCTGGGACCTCTTCCCTTTCCATATAAAGTTAATGATTAGTTTTTCCATCTCTTTGAAGAATGTTGTTGGTATTTGGGCTGGGATTGCATTGTATATGTACACCACTTTGGGTAGAATTGACATTTTCACAATGTTGAGTCTACCTATCCATGAGCATGATATGTTTTTCCGTTTATGTAGATCTCTTTTGGTTTCTTGCAGTAGTGTTTTGTAGTTTTCTTTGTATAGGTCTTTTACATTGCTGGTTAGATTTATTCCTGAGTATTTTATTTTTTTAGGGGCTATTATAAATGATATTGTTTTCCTGATTTCTTTTTCATAGTTCTCTTTATTGATGTATAGGAATCCAACTGATTTTTGTATGTTTATCTTGTATCCTGCTACTCTGCTGAATCTTTATATTAGTTCCAGTAGTTTTCTCATGGAGTCTTTTAGGTTTTCTATGTATAGTATCAGATCATCTGCAAATAGGGACAGTTTTACTTCTTCATTACCAGTTTGGATGCCCTTTATTTCTTTCTCTGCCTCATTGCTCTAGCTAGGACTTCCAGCATAATGTTAAATACGAGTGGTCATAAAGGACATCCTTGTCTTTTTCTATATAAGGCTATGGGGTCAAGTTGGCTGACTGTGACCTTTAGATCTTTTGTATCTTTGTTGAGTTTCTTTCTAGATTTTCTGTCCTTTACTAAGAGTGGTGTGTTGAAGTCACCTACTGTTATTGTGGAACTGTCAGTTTCTCTTTTCAATGCTGTTGGAATTTGTTTTACGTATTTTGGAGCCCCATCATCATGTGCGTAGATATTTATTATGCTTATGTCTTCATAATGCATTGTCCCTTTAATCATTATATAATGCTGTTCTTTGTCTTTTACGGTGGATTTTGTTTTAAAGTCTATTTTATCTGAGATTAGTATTGCCACTCTTGCTCTTTTTTGGTAGCTGTTTGCTTGATATATATTTTCCATCCTTTGATTTTTAATAAATTTATGTCTTTGCTTCTAAGGTGTGTCACTTGTAGATAGCATATTGATGGATCCTGTTTTTTAATCTATTCTGTTCCTCTCTGTCTCATTATGGATGTGTTTAGGCCATTTGTGTTCAGCATAATTATTGAGAGGTGTGAGTTTATTACTGTCATTTTGTAGTGCTTTTTTTTCTGTGGTACTGACATTTTCTTTGTTCCTTTTACTCTCCTGTGCTGAATTCCTTTTGTTTGTAGATTTTTTTTTTCATTTCTTTTATTTCTTTGGATTTTGTTTTCAGTGAAACTTTATGTCTTTCTTCTTTATTTTGATGACTAGGTTTTTTAATTTGCTTTGTGGTTACCTTGAAATTTACCCTTATCTTCCTAAGTTTGAACCAGTGTTTTATTACTTGGTATTGCCTTGCCTTCCTCTCCATTTGAAAGTTCTACTCCTACACTGTTTGTTCCCTCTATTATTCTGACACTGTTGTCATTTACACATTAATCTCTCTGGTTCCCTGTTGTAAATTGTTTCGTTTTGATTAATCCTTGAGAGTTCATCACCTAGGTTGGTATTTGGCTGATTTAGTCTTGCATCCTAGTTTCAGGCTGTTCTCTGATGCTGTTTGTTCTCAAATCAATGGACTCCCTTTAATAATTCTTGTAAGTTTGGTTTGGGTTTTACATATTTCCTTAATTTCTGTTTATCTGGAAATGTCCTAATTTCACCATCATATCTGAGTGAATTTTGTGGGATATATTATTCCTGGTTGATAATTTTTCTCTTTCAAGATTTTGTATATGTTATCCCATTCCCCTCTTGCCTGCATGGTTTCTGCCGAGTAATCAGAGATTACTCTTATTTTTACCCTCTGTATGTGACTTCATTTTTCCTCAAGCTGCTCTCAGAATTCTTTCTTTGTCTTTGGTTTTAGCTAGTGTGATTGCAATACGCCTTAGTGATTTTCTTTTGGGGTCTATCCTATATGGGGTTTATTGAGCTTCTTGGATGGTAAGCTTTTCATCTTTCGTGATATTAGGTAAGTTTTCTGTTGGCAATTTTTCAATGATTCTCTCTGTATTTTCTGCTTTCCTCCCCATTCTTGAACTCCGATCGCTCAAAAATTTTTGCTTTTAATTGTATCCCACATAATTCTCAGAGTTTCTTCATTTTTCTTAATTCTTTTCTCTGATTTTTCCTCAAAGAAAGTGGTATCCAAGTATTTGTCTGCAGTTTCGCTGATCCTGCCTTCCATTGTTTGAAACCTGCTCCTCAGACCTTCTATGACACTGTCCATTTCAGAAATCTTTTTCTATATCTTTTGAATTTCTAATTGCTGTTTTTGTATGATTTCTAGTTGTAAATTTATTTTCACATTTTGTTCCTGTATTATTTTCCTGAATTATTCTATTTTTTTGTCTGTCTTTTCCATGATTTTGTCTGCCTTTTCCATGATCTTGTCTATTTTTTCCTCATTTTTGTCTGCTTTTTCCTTCATCTCTTGGATAGCTCTGACTGTTAGAGATTTGAATTCCCTATCAGGTAGTTCCAGTGCCTTTTCTTCTGCTGGAATCATCTGGTGTTTTATTTTGGATGCCTGCTGGAACTATCCTGTCCTTTTTTTTTTTTTTTTTTAATATGTTTTAATATTGTCTGCTGTCTTCAGGACATTCAGTAGTTATTTTCTTCATTTATTGATTGTAGATTCATTTGTTTCATTCTGTTTTTTCATTTTATTTGGTTATGTCTGAGCAGGTGGTCTGGGAGTTATATATTTTTCCACATCTGCGGGCACAATACTTCTCACCACCTTGTCCAATGGGCAGGGCCAGTTGCTCAGGTATGGTGCAGCATTTCAGGTCCAGAAGAAGGGGAGGGGCTGGGATAGGTTGTTTGTGGCATGTACTGGGGCCAATAGGTGGGTCCACGGGTCAGTGCAGGGCAGGTTCTTGTAGACCATGCCTATGTTGCTTGCGGGTGTGATGGTCAGAGCACTGTTCAGATAGGCAGGAGGGAGAGGGGAGGTTGTGATGTGTGGAGCTAAGTGGGTGTGGTAAAGAAGAGTAAGAAGAGAGAGAAATAGGATCCAAAAAAAAAAGTGCTCAAGGATCTTGCCTTTGGAGTGGTGCAGACCTGGAGAAGCCGTGTGCTGGTGGCTTTCTAGCCAGGTGGTGAGGCACAGCCTGTCAAGAAGGGACAGATATGGGACATGCAGCTAGATGGGTGGGATAAAGGAAAGGAAGGAAGGGAGAGAGAGATAAGAAAACTAGATTACAAAAAAAGAAGAGAGAAATGCACATGCAGCTTGGTGGTCAGGAGAAAGGAATGGAAGGATTGTAGAGAGAGAGAGAGAGAGAAGAAACTGAGAAAAAAAGAAAAAAAATTCCAGGTGGTTTATTGAGAGGAAGGAAAGGAAGGGATGTAGAGAGAGACAAGAAACAAAGAAAAAACAACAAGAAAGAAAGAAAGAAAAAAGCTCCAAGGGAGCCCACCAAAAGTGGTCCCCAGCCAAGCAGCGCTGCATAGCCTGTCCAGAAGGGGCAGAGATGGCACACAGTGCCAGGAATTCAGGAGAAGGGTTAGGAAAGGAGGTAGAGAGAGACATAAACTGAGGAAAAAAGAAGAAAGAAAGAAAAATATAATGCCCCAAGGGAGCCCACTGGAAACGGGTCCCCAGCCAAGTGGCACTGCACTGCACAGCCCATCAAGAAGGAGCAGAGATGGCACATGGCACCAGGTGTTCAGTAGAACGGTAGGGAAGGAAGGTAGACGGAGACAAGAAATGAAGAAAATAAAGAAGAGAGAAAGAAAAAAAAAGAAAAAATACCCCGAGGAAGCCCACTGGTGTGGTGGCTCCAACAAGGGAAGTGGCTCCCCAGCTGCGTGGCACTGCACAGCCCATCTAGAAGGAGCAGAGATGGCACACGGCGCCAGGTGTTGAAGAGAAAAAGAAGAGAAAGATGGTAAAGAGAGACAAGAAATTGATTCAAAAAAATCCCCAAGGGAGCCCACTGGCTTGGCAAAACAGACCAGGGAAGTGGCTCCCAAGCTGCGTGGCACAGCTGGTCTAGAAGGGGCAGAGATGGCACACAGCACCAGGTACTCAGGAGACAGGAAAAGAAGGAAAGGAGAGAGAGATGAGAAACCAAAAAATAAAGAAAAGAAAAAAAATGCCCCCAGTGATCCCACTGGCATGGCAGCGCGGACCGGGGAAGCAATTCCCAGCCGTGCGGCACTTCACAACCTGTCAATAAGAAGCTGAGATGGCACACAGAACCAGGTGTTTGAGAGAAAGGAAGGGAAGGAGGTTAGAGAGAGAAAAAACAAAAGAAGCCGAAAAAAGCAACAACAGCAACAAGAAAATGGCACTAAAGGAGCTGGCTGGTGTGGGCAGGGAGAATCCAAGCGGCCAGAGTCAACAGCTCCCCGGCCAAGCAAGCTTGGCCTGCTGGGAAGCGGTGGAGGCCAAGCAGGAGAAAAAGGGCAGGAGGTGGGAAAGTGTGTACTGCTGGTTACTGGGTGCTCTGTCTCCTGCTGGGAGCTCCATGAAGCTGCCTTCCTGTACTCCCTGTCCACTGATCCGGGTGGCTGAGGAGTCAAAGATGGCAAATCCATGTCGCATTAGCTGATAGGAGACCTCCACTCTGTATCTCTTCTCACTCTCTATTCTCTGTCAGTTTCTTATTCCATTTGGTGCTTGGTTGAGTTCTTTATGTCTTCATTTGATCCTTAGGGTTCCAGGATTGATGTTTGTCTCTGTTAGTTTTTCAGGTCTTTGCTGTTGAGGGACAGCGTGGTGCTTCTGTCTATAGTTCCATGTTGGTTCTGCCTCTCACAATGTTTTAACATTTTCATTAATTCCCTTCTGGATGTTTCGCTTCCAGTAGTCTGGTTTCCCTGTCTCCTTACCCTTTCATCTTTGCTTTAGAGTAATTGTTGACCATTTGGTCTTATATAGATAATTTTTTAAAGATACGTAGTACTCACTGGTGATATTTTTTATTTTATAAGCCAATTTGTTATTTAACTAAAAGGCACCTTCAGGAGGTAGTTTTAGTTCAGAGTTTATGGAGTATTTCAGGACAACAGCATTGCTGTAACTTCTAGTCTCAATCAGTCCAGTAAGTGTGGACTTTTTAAGAATTTGAGTTCTGTTCTACATTTTTCTCCCCTTCTATCAGGATCCCTCTATTGTGGCCCTGATCAGAACAGTTGGTAGTGATAGCCAGGCACCATGTAGTTCTCCTGGTCTCAGGGTAGACAATGCTGTGGTTTGTGTAGACTATTAGTCCCGCTGGCTGAGATGAGACCAATAGTTATATGCCGGTCATAACTGAGATAGCCACTCTCAAGTTTTTAAGACCCTAGACACTACTCACCAAACTAGGATATAGAACCTAAATTTGTGAGCTATATTATGCCAGTTGATTTAGTTGTCCCATAAAACTATGGTCCTAAGTTTTCAAACCCAGAAAACTTAAGATAATATCTAAATATATTTTCAATCTACCATCTAGTATGTGAAGGCTTCTGGCAAATGCTTTGAAATTGTACTATTTTGAATTCTTAATTTAAATGATACTAACCATGAAAAGTTGAGAAGCTGCTATAATTAGATACTACTGCTAGGAAAAATATCCTAAATATAATAAATAAAAGAATATAGAAATTTTAATTTTAGAGACCAGTGCGGTCTTGAAACTTATTTTAGGAGTGGGATCTTTCTTTCCCGCTCCCCACAATAAAAACGTACTAAAAATTCTAAAATATTAAAAGGTAAAAGCAGGGCTGCTTTTCTTGACACACAGTTGCAGATAGTTGGTGGTTGGGCAGTGGAGGGGTCGAGGCACTGCTATGATCAAAAGCTTTCTGCCCTGACTATTTAGCCTTTCCTTTGCACCCTCTACCTCATGATGGCTCTTGGGGTGCTTCCAGAAACCTCCAGGGTTCTGATTCCAGAAACTTCTAGGATTCCATAGAACACAGGTTCAAATTTGCTTATTTACTCAAGCCACTTATTTAGCAGATGAGGAGATACAGGAGAGAGAGGTCAACAAGTGGGCCCCAAATGGCACAGCTAGTTAATTGAAAAGTGAGGTGTCTAGAAGTAAAAGATTGAAGTTATGGGCTTTTGGAAAATTATTTTATGGACAGACTCCAAGCCTGGAATACATTTTGGCAATATTTGCTGAATATACACATACCTGTAAAAAAAAAAAAAAAAAAACCAAATCCATTGCCATTGAGTTGATTCCGACTCATAGCAACCCTATAGGACAGAGTAGAACTGCCCCATAGAGTTTTCAAGGAGCACCTGATGGATTCAAACTGCTGAACTTTTAGGTTACTAACCGTAACACTTAACCACTACGCCACCGGGGTTTCCAACATACACATAGCACCTCAATAAACATATACTTATTGAATCTCTACTTTGAGTAGGACAGTATATCTTAGGTGCCGTGGGATAAAAAAAAATAAGTTACATTTATCACCCCCAAGGAGCTTCTGTCTAGTTTGGAGGAGAAAAATATTATCTATATATCTATTCTTCTAAATCTAGCATCCATCCATCTATTTATTCCATGAGCACTTATTCAATAAATATTTAATGAACATCTTCTCTATTAGGCATACTCTGTCATTCCCATAATTCTCTGCTTACATATGTCTCCATTTTCCTTTCTTTATTCCTGATATCTTTCTCCTTTCCTTTCTTCTGCTGACCACCACCATCTAAAGTATCCTGTAAGCTAGTTAAAGCCTGGAATTTCTTTTGCCATGGAAAACACTCTTTTATTCCACATTTAAAGATAAAAGGATTAAAATACAAATGAAAGCTTGGAAGTACAGGTCATGTTTGTGCAACGGGATCTCAGTTAACATGCAATTAATCAATCCACCATCAAAGATAAGAGACTGATAATAGAGTCTTTCCTGTTTCATAGGTGTAATGGGTAGGGAAGGAGAGAAGAAGTGAAAACAGTAAGAGGCCTTTGGGCAAATGAAGAGAACGGGCAAGAGGTGCCATCTAGGAAGGGAATGGAGTGGAGAAGAAGAGGGCTGGGGCTGCCAAAGTCTGATAGTTTTGCTTGGGACGAATAGAAGCATTACCCTGAAGTATTTGTGCAGTGCAGCTGCAAGACCAAGGCAACTCAGCGTGATTTATGAAAGGGCTCACATGATTTATGAAGACTTAAAAAAACATCAGCACACAGCTGACTTTCTATAAAGGAGTCTTTTTCCCCAGGGATTCAAGGAACTTGGAATTTAATGAAGGAAACCGAATCTACAATGAGAGACGATAAGGAAATGGGACTGTTTCTCACACAGACATACCAGAATTTATATATCCTGATACTCTGCCCTTTCTAGTCCTCAGCCAAGCCCAGCTACTTCTTGTTCCCAAAACACTCATTAGAACTCTGCCACTCTGCCCTTCACCCTGACACCTTTTTTTTTTTTTTTTTTTTGTAATCTTTTCTTTTTTTTTTTTAATTGAGTTGTAAACTTTTGGTGAAAGTTTACACAGCAAGTTAGGTTCCCATTTGACAATTTCCACACAAATTGTTCAGTGACATTAGTTACATTCATCACAATGTTTCAACATTCTCTTTAATTGTGTTCTGTTTGTTTCATTTCCAGTACTGTAGTTTCTCTGCCCCTTTATATTCTCATCTTTTGCTTTTGACTAATTGTTAACCTTTTGGTCTCGTTCTGATGGTTCGTAAGTAGAGGACTGATCTTACGGATATAGCCTTTATTTTGTGTGCCGCTCTGCTATTTCGCTAAAGGGTGATCTCAAGAGGATAGGCTCGGTTCTAGGTTTAAAGAGTGTCTGTCTCAGGGCAGTAGTCTCAGGGAGTCCTTTCTTCTCTACTGTTCCAGTTTGTCTGGCTTTTTTTTTTTTTTTTTTTTTGAAATAAGAATTTGAGTTTTGCTCCACATTTTTCTCACATTCTATCCAGGACCATCTATTGTGATGCCGGTCATAACGGTAAGTGGTTGTAGCCAGGCACCATCTAGTCCTTCTGATCTCAGGGTAGATGAGGTCGTGGCTTGTGTAGACTTGTTTCTTCTCTGAGCTTTTGGTTACTTTCTTACTGTTTTGTTCCTGGTGAGTAGAGACCTGTAGTTGTATCTTAGATGGATGCACATAAGTTTTTAAGATGCTGCTCACTGCACTAGGATGCAGATCATGATTTTTGTGAACTGAGTTGTCCCATGAGGCTATGGTCTGAAGCTTTCAAACCCAGAAAACCAATCTTGGAAAGTGTTTGGTTATGTCTGTCGAGTATTCATATCTATGTCTTCAATGAATATATGTGCCTATACTCACACACTTATATTTACATGTACATATAGGTACTTTTATACACCTCAACAAAAAGAAAACACAAATTCTCACACCTGTACCAATAAGCAGCATCATTGTAAATGGAGAAAAGATTGAAGTTGTCAAAGATTTCACTTTACTTGGATCCACAATCAACACCCATGGAAGCAGCAGTCAAGAAATCAAACTACACATTGCAATGGGCAAATCTGCTGCAAAAGATCTCTTTAAAATGTTAAAAAGCAAATATGTTACTTTAAGGACTAAGGTGAGCCTAACCCCAGCCATGGTATTTTCAAACACCTCATATGCATGCGAAAGCTGGGCAATGAATAAGGAAGACTGAAGAAGAATTGATGCCTTTGAATTATGGCATTTATGGAGAATATTGAATATACCACGGACTGCCAAATGAACAAATCAGTCTTGGAAGAAGTACAACCAGAATGCTCCTTAAAAGCAAGGATGGTGAGACTCTGTCCCACATACTTTGGACATGTTATCAAGAGGGACCAGTCCCTGGAGAAGAACATCATGCTTGGTAGACGGTCAGCCTAAAAGAGGAAGACCCTCAACAAGATGGATTGACACAGTGGCTGCAACAATGGGCTGAAGCATAACAATGATTGTGAGGATGGCACATGACCGGGCAGGGTTTTGTTCCATTGTACATAGGGTCGCTATTAGTCAGAACTGACTTGACAGCACCTAACAACAACAGTAGCATAGATACTTCTAGGACCCCTTGTGGTGCAGTGGCTAATGTGCTCAGCTGCTAACCAAAAGGTTGGTGGTTCAAACCCACCAGCCACTCTGCAGGAGACAGTGACAGTCTGCTTCTGTAAAGATTTACAGCCCTGGGAATTCTATGGGGCAGTTCTACCCTGTCCTATAGGATCACTATGAGTTGGAATGGACTCGATGGCAGTGGGTTTGCTTTTGGTTATACTATCTGTTCTCACCTATGTACACATCTACATACAACTGTATACCAATAAGCTTATACCCATCCATATGTCCTCAAACACTCATTTTTACTTTGGTTGTGCTGTGCTCACTACATCCACATTCAGTGCCACTTTTCCCATCACCAAAAACAATAACAAGTCTCTACCATCTAAAGCATACTTTCCCCTCCCCCCTCCTCTTCCTGTTAACCACCAATGAACATTAGTCTCTCTCTATATATCTAGTCTTGTCTTCTTATAAAAGAGGGATCATACAATATTTGTCCTTATATGCTTGATGTATTTCACTTAACATTATGCTCTGCAGGTCCATCCATGTTATAATATGTTTCACGGACTCATCATTGTTCTTTATCAATGCCATTTTAGCTGAGGTAAAGTGGTATCTTATTGTAGTTTTGATTTGCATCTCTCTAATGGCTAATGATCATGAACACCTTTTCATACGTTTGTTGGCTGCTTGGATGTCCTCTTTGGTGAAGGCTCTGTTCGTGTCCTTTGCCCGTTTTGTGACTGGGTTGTCTTTTTGTTTTTGAGTTGTCGCAGTTTTCTATAGATTTTAGAAACAAAACCCTTACCAGCTGTTTCTGAAGATTTTTTTCCCAGTCTGTTGGTTGTCTATTTACTCTTTTAATAAAGTCTTTTGATGAGCATAAGTTTTTAATTTTTATGAGGTCCCATTTTTCTATTTGGTCTTCTTCTATTCATGCATTTATTGTTATGTTTGTTATCCTATTTTCATAAAAGATTAGGTCCCATAATTTTCTCTGTGTTTTCTTCCGTGAATTTTACGGTGTTAGCTTTAATATTTAGGTCTTCGACCGTTTTGAATCAGTTTTTGTGTATGGTGTGAGGTATTGGTCTTGTTTCATTTTTCTGCAGGTGGCTATCAGTTTTGCCAGCACCATTTATTAAAAAGACTGTTTTTGCCCCTTGAATGGACTTTGACCCCTTGTCGAAAATCAGTTGTCCATAGATGTTGTTGTTGTTAGGTGCCGTCAAGTCAGTTCCTAGTCATAGAGACCTTATGTACAGCACAGCAAAACACTGCCCAGTCCTGCGCCATCCTCACAATCATTGCTATGCTTGAGCCCATTGTTGCAGCCACTGTGTCAGTCTATCTCATTGAGGGTTTTCCTCTTTTTCGCTGACCCTCTACTTTACCAAGCATGATGTCCTTCTCCAGGGACTGATCCCTCCTGATAATGAAACCTCCTCTGAGGCTTCCC
>NW_004444050.1:5043004-5047103 GCF_000243295.1 Trichechus manatus latirostris | reverse complement strand
GCCCTAACCGCGGTTTGAATTTGGTGCCGGAATCCCGCACATGCGCAAACCAGGATCTTGGCGCATGCGCAGGACCTACAAAGCTGTGTCCACCTGACCCGGACCTGAGCATCCGGGGAGGGGAAGATGTTTTCTAGCACGCAAAGGTGCTAAGCCTATTTGCAAAGCGGAAGGTCCCTTCTTTTGCAACAAGACTCAGCACCCAGATCTCTAAATATGGGCATGGGAGGGATGGAGGTTTCAGATTTCAGGCGCCAATCCCTACCCCGTGGGGTCTTTAGGCCATAAAAGCAACCTGCTCCCTTGGGGCGGGGAGCGTGTGGTCGTTTGGCTGCTAGGCCCCGTGTTGCGCAGGCAATAAATTGATGCTTTCTTTTTCCCTTGAAATTGTTGGTGTGGCATCCTTCTTATTTCGATAGGCTAATAGGACAGGACAAGAACCCGTATTTGGTTACAATAACATGTCCAAAATATGTGAGATGTAATCTCGCCATCCTTGCTTCTAAGGAGCTTTCTGGTTGTACTTCTTCCAAGACAGATTTGTTCATTCTTTTGGCAGTTCATGGTATATTCAATATTCTTTGCCAACACCACAATTCAAAGGCGTCAGTTCTTCTTTGGTCTTCCTTATTCATCGTCCAGCTTTCACATGCTCATTAGTCTATTGAAAACGGTAGATGGCTGGGTTTAATTCTGAGTTCTCATTTATGTTCCACTGGTCTATGTGTTTATCTTCGAGCCAATACCAGGCTGTTTTGATGACAGTGACTGTATGTATGTTTTGATATCAGGGAGTGTGAGGCCTCCTGCTTTGTTCTTCAATATTGCTTTGGCTATTCAGGGTTTCTTGCCTTTCCATGTGAAGTTGTTCATTAGTTTTTCCATTTCAGTAGAGAATGTTATTGGGATTTGTATCAGGATTGCATTGTACCTGTAGACTGCGTTAGGTAGAATTGACGTTTTCCCTGTATTAAGTCTTCCAACCCATTAGCATGATATCTTTCCATTTTTGTAGATCTCTTGCAGTCTCTTGTAGGAGTGTTTTATAATTTTCATTATGTAAGTCTTTTATGTCCCTGGTTAATTCCTAGGTATTTTATCCATTTTGGGGGCTATTGTAATGGTATTATTATCTTTTATTTCTTTTTCAGAGTAGTCTTTGTTAGTGTAGAGGAACCCAACTGATTTTTTTTGTGTTGCTCTTGTACCCTGCAACGTTGCTAAATTCTTCCATTAGTTCCAGCAGTTTTCTTGTGGAATCTTTAGGGTCTTCTTTGTTTAGGATCATATCATCTGCCAATAGAGATAGTATTATTTCTTCATTTCTGATTTGGATACTTTTTATTTCTCTTTCTTGTCTTATTGCTCTGGCTAGGACTTCCAATAAAATGTTGAATAAGAGTGGTTAAATAATGGGCATCCTTGTCTCATTCCCATTCTCAAAGGGTAGGCTCTCATTTTTTCTTCATTGAGTATAATTTTGGCTGTTGGTTTTGCATATATGTCCTTAATTATATTGAGAAATGTCCCTTCTAATCCTATTTTGCTGAGAGTTTTTATCAGAAAACAATGTTGAATTTTATCAAATTCCCTTTCTGCATCGATCAATATGATCATACGGTTCTTTTCCTTTGTTTTATTTATGTGGTGGATTACATGATTGATTTTCTAATGTTGAACCACCCTTGTAATCCTGGTATGAATTCTACTTGGTCATGGTGTATGATTTTTTTTCATATGTTGCTTAAGTCTGTTGGCTAGAATTTTGTTGAAAATTTTTGCATCTATCTTCATAAGGGATATTGGTCTGTAATTTTCTTTTTTTGTAATATCTTTGTATGGTTTAGGTATCAAGGTTATGCTGGCTTCATAGGAAGAGATCGGTTGTGTTCCTTCCTCTTCTATGTTTTTGAATAGATTGAGTAGGATTGGTGTCAACTCTTTTCTGAATGTTTGGTAGAATTCTCCAGTGTAGCCATCTGGTCCTGGGCTTTTGTTATTGTTGTTGGCAGTTTTTGATGACATCTTCAATCTCTTCTTTTTAATGAGTCTGTTTAAATTTTCTGCATCTTTTTGTGTTAGCTTGGGTAGGTAGTGTGTTTCTAGAAATTTGTCCATTTAATCTAGGTTTTCAAATTTGTTGGAGTATGATTTTTCACAGTAATCAGTTTTATGATCTTCTTTATCTCTGTTGGATTAGTTTTAATGTCACCAGTTTCATTTCTTAATTTGGTTATTTGCCTCTTCTAGTTTTTCTCTCTTGTGAGTCTAGCCAGTGGTTTTTCTGTTTTATTGATCCTTTCAAAGAACCAACTTATGATTTTGCTGATTCTTTCTGTTTTCTGTTTCATTAATTTCAGCCTTGATCTTTACTATTTCCTTTTTTCTGGTAGCTTTTGGCTTCTTTTGCTCTTCCTTTTCAGTTTATTCAAGTTGTCAGTTTAAGTTAGTGATTTTGGATCTTTCTTCTTTTTTAAGGTAGGCATTTATTAGTACTGCTTTTGTTGTGTCCCAAAGGTTTTGATATATTGTGTTTTCATTTTCATTTGATTCTAGAAATTTTTTTTATTATACTTTAGATGAAGGTTTACAGAACAAATAGTTTCTCAATAAACAGTTAGTCCACATATCATGACAATGGTTAACAACCCCACAACATGTCAACACTGTCCCTTCTCAACGTTGGGTTCCCTATTACCAGCTTTCCTGTTCCCTCCTGCCTTCTAGTCCTTGTCCCTGGACTGTTGTGCCTGATTAGTCTCGTTTTGTTTTATGGAGCTGTCTAATCTTTGTCTGAAGGGTGAACCTCGAGAGTGACTTCATTACTGAGCTAAAAGGGTGTCTGGGGGCCATACTCTCAGGGTTTCTCCAGTCTCTGTCAGGCCAGTAAGTCTGGTCTTTTATTGTGAGTTAGAATTTTATTCTACATTTTTCTCCAGCTCGGTCCAGGACTCTCTGTTGTGATCCCAATCAGAGCAGTCAGTGGTGGTAGCCGGGCACCATCTAGTTGTACTGGACTCAGTCTGGTGGAGGCCATGGTAGTTGTGTGTGGTGCATTAGTCCATTGGACTAATCTTTCCCTTGTATCTTGTTTTCTTCATTCTCCCTTACTCCCGAAGGGGTGAGCCCAGTGGAGTATCTTAGATGGCTGCTCACAGACTTTTAAGACCCCAGATGCTACTCACCAAGGTAGTGATTCTAGAAATTTTTTAACTTCATGTTTGATTTCTTCTATGAATCAATAGTTTTTAGTAGTATATTATTTAGTTTCCATGTATTTATTTATTTTCTCCCTTGTTTTCTTGTTGTTGATTTCTAGCTTCATGCCGTTATGGTCAGAGAATATGCTTTGTATGATTTCAGTCTTTTTAAATTTGTTGAGACTTGTTTTGCATCGTAGCATATGATCTATAGTCTGGAAAATGATCCATGTATGCTGAAGAAGAATCTGTATTGTTCTGATGCTGGGTGGAGTGTTCTAGATAGGTCCCTGAAGTCTAATTGGCTTATGGTTTTATTTAAGTTCTCAATGTCTTTAGTGATCTTCTTTTTAGATGTTCTGTCTGTAATTGAAAGCCATGTATTGAAATCCTCTACTATTATTGTGGAGTTGTCTATTTCTCCTTTCATATTGGTCAGTATCTGTCTCATGTATTTTGCTGCATTATTGTTAGGAGAATATATGTTTATAATCATATATCTTCTTGCTGGATTGACCCTTTTATTATTATGTAATATCCTTCTTTATCCCTTGTAACAGATTTTGATTTAAAGTCTATTTTATCTGATATCAGTATGGCCACCCCTGCTCTTTTTTGTTGTTGTTGCATGGAATATTTTTCTCCATCCTTTTATTTTCAGTCTGTTTGTGTCCTTATGTCTAAACTGTGTTTCTTATAGATAGCAAAAGGATGGATCATGGTTTTTATTTTAATTTTCCACTGTTAGCTTTTTGCATGGGGTGTTTAGACCATTTACATTTAAGGTTATTTTCTTAGTTATCTTGTCTACCTCACTCATTTTGCTATTTTTTGAGTGTTTTGTATCTTCTTTGTTTTTTTATTCTGATTGTTCTGTTTTTGTTTGTATTTGGCTGTTT
>NW_004444050.1:5040908-5042904 GCF_000243295.1 Trichechus manatus latirostris | reverse complement strand
TCCTTATGTCTAAACTGTGTTTCTTATAGATAGCATTTTTTTTTTTTTTTTTTTTTAATCCAATCTACCACTCTCTGCCTTTTGCATGGAGCATTTAGACCATTTACGTTTCAGGTTATTGCTAAAAATGAAGTGTCTACCTCACTCATTTTGCTATTTTTTGAGTGTTTTGTATCTTCTTTGTTTTTTTATTCTGATTGTTCTGTTTTTGTTTGTATTTGGCTGTTTTCTTGTGATAAGCCTTTTTGCTTTCTTCCTTCTTTTCTTCTGAATGTTTTTTCTTGGCAATTTCTTAGTGGTTACCACATATATTACATTATACAACTTACAATTACAACAATGCTTAACATATGAACTACAGTTAACATACAACCTTAACATAATAAATCTATTCTTGATATGCTCCTCCCTCACCCATTTCTGTTGGTGTATCTCCATTAACATGAATATACAATTTGATAAGTTTACTTTGTGCTTATTTCTTACATACTTGTTGTTGTAATGTTTGGGGGATTTAATTATTGAGTTTATTCCCTCAAAATATCATATACTTGGGGTCCTTTTGATTGCCCATGTTGTTGCGTTGTTTTGGAGATCTTTCTCCCTCTCTCTCATTTTTTACTAATTTTTTCCCCGTATAAATACTACTATTTATTTAATGCTCTTGCCTTTCCTTTTGGAGTACTCCTTTTAGTAATGCTTGCTGGTCTGGTAGTGGCAAATTCCCAAAGCTTCTGTTTGTTTGGGAATGTCTTGATTTCCTCCTCATTTTTGAATGACAACTTTGCTGGGTAAAGAATTATTCATTGGCAATTGTTTTCATTCAGTATTTTATATGTGTTGCTCCATTGTCTTCTGGCCTCTAGAATTTCTAAGGAGAAATCTGCATTGACTCTTATGAAAGACCCTTGGTGTGTTATATTGTGTTTGCCTCTTGCTGATTACAGGATTCAATCCTTGTCTTTGGTTTTCAAGAAATTTATTGGAATATGGTGTAGAGTTTATCTTTTTGTGTCTCTTCGTATTGGGGTTTGTGTAGTTTCTTGTATTTGTAGGCTTGTTTCTCTGTTCATATCTAGGAAATTCTCTCTGATTGTCTCTTAGAAAATTGTTTCCCTGCCTTTATTGTTGTCATGGTACTCTAGGATTCCAATAATTCTAATGTTAGATTTCTTTTTGTTTTTAATTTTTAATTTTTTTCCCCATACAAAAATTTGCACATACATTGTTATGTGACCGTAATTGCTCTCCCCATTCTATGACAGCACACTCCTCCTTTCCACCCCTGATTCCCCATGTCCACTCAACCAGTTCCTAAACCTTTCTGCCTTCCCATCTCACCTCTGGACAGAAGCTGCCAGTTTAGTCTCTTGTATCTACTTGAGCTAAGAGGCACACTCCTCACGTGTATCACTTGATGTCCCACAGTCAAGTCCAATCCCTGTCTGAAGAGTTGGCCTTGGAAATTGTTTTAGTTCTGGGCTGATAAAGAATCCAGGGGCCATACTTTCATGGGTTCCTCCAGTCTGTCAGACCATTAAGTCTGCTCTTCTTACTAGAATTTGAGTTCTGCATCCCACCTGTCTCCTGCTCCATTCGGGACTCTCTGTTGTGTTCCCTGTCGGGTGATCATTTGTGGTAGCTGGCACCATCAGGTTCTTCTGGTCTCAGGCTGATGAAGTATCTGGTTTATGTGGCCCTTTCTGTCTCTTGGGCTAATACTTACCTTGTGTCTTTGGTGTTCTTCATTCTTGTTTACTCCAGGTGGTAGGGACCAATTGAAGCATCTTAGATGGCCACTTGCAAGCTTTTAAGACCCCAGATGCCACTCACCAAAGTAGGATGCAGAACATTTTTTTAATAAGCTTTCTTATGCCAATTGACCTAGATGTCCCCTGAAAACATGGTCCCCACATCCCTACCCCTGCTACTCTGTCCCTCAAAGTATTTGATTGTATTCAGGAAACTTCTTAGCTTTGATTTAGTCCAGTTGTGC
>NW_004444050.1:5017625-5034403 GCF_000243295.1 Trichechus manatus latirostris | reverse complement strand
TTGACAAATTCCCCAAACTTCTGTTTATCGGGAAATGCCCTAATTTTGCCATCATATTTGAGAGACAGTTTTGCTGGATATATAATTCTTGGCTGGCAGTTTTTTTCCTTAAAGGCTTTATATATGTCATCCCATTGCCTTCTTGCCTGCATGTTTTCTGGTGAGTAGTCCAAGCTTATTCTTATTGACTCTCCTTTGTAGATGACTCTTTGTTTATCCCTAGCCGCTCTTAAAATGTTCTCTTTACCTTTGGTTTTGGCAAGTTTGATTATGTCTTGGTGAATTTTTTGGGGGGGTTTACCTCATGTGGGGTTCAATGAGCATCTTGGATAGATATCTTGTCATCTTTCATGATATCAGAGAAGATTTCTGCCAACAAATCTTCAACAATTCTCTGTATTTTCTGTTATTCCTGTATGTTCTGGTACTCCAATCACTCGTAGGTTATTCCTCTTGATAGAGTCCCACAGAATTCTTAGGGTTTCTTCATTTTTTTAAATCTTTTTATCTGATTTTTCCTCAAATAAGGTGGTGTCAAGTGCTTTATCTTCAGTCTCACTAATTCTGACTTCCACTGCCTCAATTCTGTTCCTATGAATTTCTATTGAGTTGTCTAATTCTGAAATTTTATTGTGAATCTTCTGGATTTCTGATTGCTGTCTCTCTATGGTTTCTTGCAGCCTGTTAAATTTGTCATTATGCTTTTCTCTGATCGTTTTCATTCCATTGTGTGTTCTGTGTTTTGCTTAATTTCTTTCCTAATTTCTTGAAAAGTTCTGTATATTAATCTTTTGTATTCTGCCTCCGGTAATTCCAAGAAATTTTCCTCTTCTGGAAAATTTCTAGATTCTTTATTTTGGGAGCTTGCTAAAGCCATCATGGATTGCCTCTTTACGTGATTTGATATTGACTGTTGTCTCCAAGCCATCAATAAGTTATTATATTTACTTATTTTATGTTTGCTTACTGTGTCCTAGCTTCTTGTTTTGTTTTGATATGCCTGAATAGGCTGCTTGCATGAGCTAATTTGATTATTGGCAACTTTGAAGCTCTAATGTCCTGTCACCAGGTGGTTAGATCTGTTACTAGGTATGTGAGCTCAGGAGTCCGCCCACTTCTGTATGGATTCAGCCCAGGTGCCCAGGTAGGCAGCCACCAAGTGTGTGGTATAGGCTCTCACTTACAGTCGTAGACAGGCATGGGCGATTTGTGTAGGCACAGGCATCTGGCTGCAGCAGGGTGACACACTCTGAGCAAGGCAGGGAGCCAATGACCACCCCCGAGTGTCCAGGAGGAAGGTGTGTCCCTGTTTCCTAGAGCAAGTAGGCGGGTGGGTTTTGCAGCCGGACTATGAGCATCTAATGCTGTTGGCTGTAAGAACTGGGGGACACCTGTTATTCATGAGCCCCTATCGCAGGTGTAGGTGGCATGGGTGGAGACACCAGTCCTCAGGCCCCTGATGTGGGTAGGTGAAGACTCTGCTTAATGGGCAGAGCAGTGTCAAATGTCAAGAACCTGCTACTTCATAGCTGAAACAGTTGAAGTAAGAGTGCCGGTATATACCCTGTTGTACTGCAGTAATGAGGGCCTACGCTTTTGAGATGGGCCCACACAAGTCTATGCAGGGGGAAAGGCACTCAAAGTCCATGGATCCCTTATGCCTGTGTCTAGATAAAGGAGCAGTGCCTACCCTGGGTTCCTGGCTTAGGGGAGCCGGCAGTTTATTTTTCCCCGTTTGTTAATTTGTTCACTCTCCAAGGCAGGGAGAACGGCTCTGGTTGTGTGACAGATCCTACTTCCGGCTCAGGGGACTCGGCAATTGCTGAAGCTGGTCTGAACTCAGTGGAAAGCAGGGAGTGGGGAGGTAAATGGGAGAGAGGTTTTTCCCTAAGGGGGGTGTTTTTGATCTGCGCAGTAGGCAGTACGCAATTACTTATCTTTGCCTGATCGAAGGCCGCTTCTCACTGGTTCTGGGTGGCTGTGTAGACTGTCTGGTGCTGGGTCTCTCCTGGTGGGGAAAACGTACCTTCCAAGCACAGCTGCTTGCCTGCCTCACCCTCTGTCCCTCTCCCTGTCACTCAGTCTGGTTCCTCAAGTCTGCCTTTGATGTTCAGGGCTCCCAGATTGCCATATATAATCGAATCACTTGTTTTTTCGGGTCTTTGTTATGAGGGTCCACCGGGAGTGTCTGACTACTCTGCCATCTTGGTCCCGCCTCCTCTAATGTTAGATTTCTTAATTGAATTCATATTTCCTTTTGGGATTGTTCATTTTTCTGTACTCTTTTCTCATTTCTCTTGAGACTTAATAAATTCATTTATTTTGTCTCCTAGTTCATTCTGTCTTTTGTCTGTTCAACTCTATTGCTGAGTGTTTTCTTGCTTTTTAGAATTTAATTGTTTTATTCTTCAATTCTAGTAGTTCTCTCCCTTTTTTTTTTATGTTTTCAATTTCCTTGTTGAGGCTCTCATTTTTTCCTCCGTTTGTTTCCTGATCTCCTCTAGTTTGTTTTCTGTGTGCTTTTTGCTTTCTTTAAGCTTATTTAACACCATAGTCTGAAAATTATCAATTCTTTGTGTTAGTTTGGCCCCCGTAGGAGAAATTTCCTCTTCATGTTTTGCTTTTGATTGGTCTTTCTTCTTTTGTGATTCTGTTTTACTATTTTTTGTAGAACTTGGACCATTTTGTTAACTTTTTTTTGCTTCAAATTTTGTATTGTGGTTTTTGTGGGAAAATTTTCTGATTGTACACCCTGGTGGTGCAGTATCCAAGCATCCAGCTGCCAACCAAAAGGCCAAGACTGGCACCTACCAGCCACTCCACTGGAGAACGATGTGGCAGCCTACCTCCGCAAAGACTCAGAGCCCTGGGAACCTCATGAGGTAGCCCTACTCCACCCCACAGGGTTGCTATGAGTCAGAATTGACCCAGTGGCAGTCGGCTTGATTTCTTCTCCTGAGAACCACTAGAAGGCGCTCTTATCCTTAGATTTTTCTCAGTGCTGGTTCAGGAGTTCTGGATGCTTGATCCCTGGGATTTGATATGCATGCACGGCATAGGGGGGCAGGGGAGTTGCTGGTCACAGACATCGATGTAAGCAATGGGGCTTGACTTTTCTATGGTGAAGGTGGGGTGATTTCTGTGTCTTTTTCTCTCAGGCACCACTGCCCAAGCTCTCCCACGGTGCCTCACTGTGGGCTGTTTCCCTCTATGTCGCCTGTCAGTTTAAAGTATTCTCCTTGCCCGGCTGCTCTTGCAGTTCCTCCCAGTGCTACTGCCCATCCATCTTGAGCCTCAGATAGATTCAACAGCACGTTCTTGCAGTGCCACAGTCTCCCTTCACCCCCTCCCAATTGCTCGGCCTGTAAAATTCCATGGCCAACTTGCACCACCTTAAAAAAATCGGGCTATATCTTCCTCAGATCATCTCCCTTTCTGCGTTCCCTGTTTCAGGTGTTGCACAGCCCCATCCCAAAATGGCTGTGATGAGCAAGCACTCCCGACATTAGCAGGTAAGTTCTTCCAGCTTCTGTGACATCCTCGCTCCTCCTCTCCCCTTCTTGTGGACTCACCGGCTTCTCCAACAGCTCAGTTGCCATCTGGAGATCTGATATCTCAGTCTGTGCTTGTTTTTATTCAATGTTCACTGGGTTAGTTGCTGGGTGAGTAAATGGGAGTGTCCACTCACTTTGCCATCTTGCTCCACCCTCCCCGACACCCTCTCTAGTAAGGATAGCCCCTGAGGATTTTCTCAGAACCTTCAGTCGGCCTGGGATGCCTGGACCCCACCTCTCCCCTCTGCCTTGCTACCAGTTGAAATCATATACATCCTTCAAGTCAGAATGCAAATGTCACATAGGAACACTTACCCCCAAAACTTTTATAGCACTCTGTGTCTCAATCTAGCACATAACGTTTTACTTTATGTTACTGGTACACATATTCTTTCAGGTGTGTTTCAAAAAAAGACAAAAACAACAATTAACAAAATAAAACAAGGAAGTGTTAGGTATAGGTCAGCTGTGTGTAGCCAGCGATATGATGTATGGATAAAAGGATAACAAAGAAATCCGCATCTGCTATTTTACTTCTATTGTCTCTGTGCAGAGAATGTGGATTTGTTTTGTTTGTTTTCCCAGAAAGCATTCCCATCACCCCCACCTTTTGTCATCTACGATCAGGGTGGGAGAGAGGGAAGAACATACCTATTCTTCACCCATTAATTTACCCCTATTTCTGCAGACATAATAGTTTGTCTAGGAGCAGGCGGATGTCTCTAGTCCAGTCAATCAGAGTTCCTGCCCAAGATCTCTAGATCTGAAATTAGGTGAGAATCATTTTGGGTTAGGTTGCTGGAAGCTGGGGCTGCTGGTGTTTGTCTGCAGTAAGGAAGAGTGAAGTCAGACAGACAGGTGAAGATGAAAGAGATGGAGGGAGAAAGAGATCTGGCTGTATTATATCCCAGTTCCAATCACCAAGGTTCTTGTTCCTGAGGTCTTTTGTTTCTGTTATATACACTAATACTTTCTTTTTTCGTTTGTTCTAATTTAGGTTAGGGGGTGCCTGAGTCAGAAATAACTTGATGGCAACTGGCTTGGAGTCCCTGGGTGGTGCAAATGTTTAACGTTCTCAGCTCCTAATCGAAAGGTTGGAGGTTCAAGTTCACTGAAGGAGCCTTGGAAGAAAGACCTGGCAATCTACTTCCAAAAAATCAGCCACTGAAACCCTATGGAGAGCAGTTCTACTCTGACATACATGAGGTCACCATGAGTTGGAAACAACTCAAAAGCAACTGGTGTTTTGTTTTTGTTTTCTATCACTTGCAACCAAATGTCTTAGCTAAATTGATTTTAATTAAGGAGAATGATTGTAAAATCTAAGTGGGTAGAACTAATGTTTTACAGCAAAAATAGAGCTATTTAATGGGTAAAGTAACTTTAACAGAATATCTTGCTTTCAAACAATAGTTCTTGTGTACTGGCCTCAATACAAATGCCTGTTGTCAATGATCATTGAAGAAGTATGAGGGGAAAAGAGGTACCCCAACTTGGACATTTACAAATATAGTTACAAATTTCAAAAGAAAATGTCATGGCAGAGATGGCCAGCTTCCCACGAAAGATTTATGTTCCCTTCCATAGCTTAGAGTGTGGCTGGGGAGTGGTTGGACCAACATTTCCCATCAAGATAAAGTCTTGTGATTAGTTCTGTCCAGTGAAAAATGAGAAGAGGTGATAGAAGGCTAAGAAGCAGGTGTACCTCCTCCACTTTCCTTTTCCCCTCAGAAACCTTATGGGATGACATAGCCGTGAGTGATTCAGTCTCTAAACCATGACATTTTTAAAAGTTGTGAACCTCTTGGAAAATGAAATAAACTTTTATTGCATTAATCCTCTGAGATTTTGGGAGTTTATCTGTTACAGAAGCAAGTGATACTCTAACTAATACAGATGGGTTTCTCAAGCTCAGACCAGAGGGCATACCATTGATTTCTGAAAAACTTCTGTGCCAAATCTTATATGCTGTTAAAAAAGGATGCTGGTGCCTAAGAATGTCAGGCTAACCTTAGAGTCTTTATGGAAAGAATTCCTAGACAAAACATCAGTGAAATGTTTTAGTATATCTCGTATATCTGGATATAAACAAGGTATTTGACAAGCCTTTCTTGATATCCTTGAAGACAAGGTGCGTTTGCATATGATTAAACTATAGTAGTTGCCCTACACTGATCATTAGATTGATATGAGCTGGGGGATGACTAGTGGCACATGACTCTATGCTATCTTTAACCCTGTCCTGCTCCGTATGAATCTTGAGAGATTTTATAAAAGATATAAAACATCATCCTTATGAGATTAGAGCACTTATGAAAAGGAAAGTGTTATATTATGTTCAACAATAGAATTAAAGCCTAGACTAAGGTTCCGCAAACTTTTCTGTAAACAGCCACGTAGTGAATATCTTAGTCTTTCCAGACCAAGAAGCAACATTGAGGATATTATATAGGTACTTGTCATGGATTGAATTGTGTCCCCCCAAAATGTGTGTCAACTTGGCTAGTCCATGATTCCCAGTATTGTGTGATTGTCCACCATTTTGTCATCTGATGTGATTTTCCTATGTGTTATAAATCCTACCTCTGTGATGTTAATGAGGTGTGATTAGTGGCATTTATGTTAATGAGGCAGGACTCAATTACAAGATTGGGCTGTGTCTTAAGCCAATCTCTTTTGAGATATAAAAGAGAGAAGCGAGCAGGGAGACATGGGGATCTCATACCACCAAGAAACAAGAGCCAGGAGAATAGTGCGTCCTTTGGACCTGGGGTCCCTGCACTGAGAAGCCCCTCAACCAGGGAAGATTGATGACAAGGACCTTCCCCCAGAGCTGATAGAGAGGTAAAGCCTTCCTTGAAGCTGGCACCCTGAATTAGGACTGCTAGCCTACTAGACTGCGAGAGAATAAACTTCTGTTTGTTGAAGCCATCCACTTGTGGTATTTCTGTTATGGCAGCACTAGATAACCAAGACAGTACTTTTATATAATTTTCATGTGTCATGAAACATTCTTCTTTTTTTCCCCAATCATTTACAAATGTAAAAACCATTCTTAGTTCAAAAGCAACTTAGTTCAAAAGCAAGTTCCTACAAAAGCAGATGATGGGCCAGATTTGGCCTATAGACCACAGTTTGCTAATTCCTGACCTAGATTGAAATAAAACAGTGAATATAAACAAATGAAGTTATCTTAAATTAAAAACAAGATGCTGACTTTAGATTCGAAGAATCTGCCACCTGAGCATAGAGTAAGGGAGACAAGGCTTAAAAGTAGAATGACTTTGCAAAACAGTTGCCATCAAGTTGATTCCAACTCATGGCAACCTCACGTGTGTCAGAGTAGAACTGTACTCCAGAGGGTTTTCAATAGCCGACTTGTTGAAAGCAGAGCTCACCAGGCCTTTCTTCTGAGGCTCTGCTGGGTAATCTGGAACCATCAACCTTTTGGTTAGCAGCTTAGCATGTTAACTATTTGCCCCACCCAGGAACTCCCAAAATGACTTTAAGTGACTTTGAATGTTTCTATATGGGTTCGGGATACTCGATAAGCTGCTCCCCAGAAGAGGGGCCAACACGTTAAGGCTCCACAACTCAATGGAGATATTCTTGCTGGGTTCAGTGCCTGCTTAATATGACGATAATCCAGGGGGCTCGAGTTCCCAGTGATGATTGGCCCAGATGACCTTTTAATCTCTCTCTGACCTTGAGAGTCTGTTTCTCTTCTCTTACAATTAGAAAAGGATGGCATCTACTTCATGATTCTATCTCCCACCATAAGTGTTCCATGAATATTTACTAATGAAGGAAACTACTAGAATTTGCAAATTGTTTTGCTGAATGAGGCAAGCAAGAATAAATTCCAAGCAGAGAAAGGTGGTCTCTTGGGTGAGGGGCTCTGTGGTTGTGAACCATTCAGGGGTTCCTAGATTCAGTGCAAGTTTGGCTCCTGTTCTTTTTAACCTTGGCCTTGAGGAACAGCTAGCAACCCCTGGGGCTTTATTCCCATCCTTGAACTGCATTACATTAGTGCTTTATTAAAAACCAAGACAAGCACTCTTCTGACTTTCAGGCCAAGATAATTCCGAATGACCTCAAACATTCACCCACACATATCACATTACAGGGTGGGAATCTTCCCCACAAAAGGCTGAGTTTTCCAGCTTGGCTCATAAACAGGCAGCACACAAGCCCTCAGAAACCCATTTAACGAGTGTCATCCAGGACTTACAAGCTAGCTGCAAAAATAGAGAGCTAGCTCAGTAAAACACCCAGCAGTCTCAGAGCTTCTGAAAACCAAATTCAGGGGCAGGCTCTGGGGATCTTTCAGCGAAAGTAATTTAGAGAGCTCACGTTCGTGGCTCTGGCTCTTTGATAAACATTTAGAAGGGGTCCTATTACGAGGGAGAATTAACAGGCAGCTGCCTCTGCTGGAGTCGGCCCCAAGGGGGAGGGGTCAGCCGAAGGTCACCGCAGAATCCTGCTGAGACCAGGACGGCCCAGCCTGCAAGGAGGCACAAGGCCCCTCAAGTTCTCACATGAAGAGCAGGCCCTGTTCCCGAGACAAGTTCCATCAGGAGGGCCGGGCCTGGGTGCCAAGGTAAGTCATTTGTTATTTCCAAGACAAAAGGGACTGCATCGCTAGCTGCATCTCAGTGGGGCCAGGAGCCGAGGACCAGAACAAGCAGGCCTGCAGGTCTTGCCTCCTAGGATCTCAAACAAAAGAAGTGTAAATGTGGCTTCCTTTCTGCGCACCAAGCCTAGCAATCTTTAAACAGACTCCAGAAAGCTTGCTGTTTTAACGAGTTCTCGTAAGAGACAAGTTCCACCTGCTCCTTCTGCGCGAAAGCAGCCTGTCCGTTTATGTAACAACCCAGTCATTTCCCATGTGAATATCATCTGGCAGGCAGAGACTTGGCTGCCATTTGCCCCATCTAGCCCCTAATCAGGAGAGAGGGTGAGCTAGGAATCGGGGTACTGGGCAGTGGTTTGCAAACAGAGCCCAGAGGGGGCTGGCAGGTGTTCACCCCATGTCCTGGAACCTGGACATTCAGCAGAGACTTCCAGTTTGGGGTTCTCTGGTGAGTTTCAGAATCCCTGAGGAGAGCTGGACTCTGAGTATGCATGGATGATATTTAACAGAGGAAATATTATGCAGAGTTCAGCGGGTTCTGGGCATCACCAACTGGTTCCCCTCCACACATCCCTACTCCTTTCCTAAGGATGGGTGGCAAAAGTAAAACAGTCCAATGAAATGACATTCTTTGCTTCTCTGTAGGGCACATGGGGCAGTTGTGTAGACGAGTGATGTGATAGCAGATCTCTGAGAAACAGGCACTCTTGTCTGAAGGGGCCCTCAGGGAAGGGCTTAACCTTGCTTGTTCTCTGGGCACCCTGCCCCTAGCAGCCATAGGGAATGAGGTCCCTCCCCACCCTGCTCTGTGATATGGTCCTGCTCCAAGATAACCAATGCACCAGTCCAGGCTTCCACTATGACTGCTCTGGGACCCACTTCAGCTTCGATTGCACCCTTTATAAAGCTCTTCAGGGTCAAGTGCAAAGTTCTTAAAATGGTGTCCAGGGCCCTTCATGTTCTGGGTCCTTCCTAGCCCTCTAACCAGGTTGTCATGAGGTTGACTTTGACTCATGGTGACTTCATGTGTGTCAAAGTAAACAGTGCTCCATAGAGTTTTCAATCGCCGATTTTTCACAAGTAGATCACCAGATCTTTCTTCTGAAGTGCCTCTGGGTGGACTTGAACCTCCAGTCTTTCAGTTAGCAGCTGAGCATGTTAACTATTTGCAAGACCCGGCGACTCCTCCCACTTCTCTAGTCACATATACTGATGTTGTGTTCTCCTAGCCTCCCCCACTGTTCCTCATAATTTGCTTCCAGGTCTCTACTCTTCCCCTGGCTCTTTCCACACTGCCTCCCCCTGGACCCCCCCAACACACACACACACACACACACACACACACACACACACACACCACCTATTCATCCTAGACAAATCAGCATCCATGTTATTTCCCTTAGGAAGACTTCCCCACCCCCCCCCCAAAACTGTGTTATATATCTTCTTAAGCCCTCCCTAAAACTTTGTACTTATCCCATAGTTCAAGTGTCATATCATCATGTCTGCATCGCCCACTAGACAGGAAGTCCCAGGAAGATTGGCACCATCACTGTTTTTTTAACCATCATTTTTCAGGCACCCAGCACAGATATGGAGTCCTGGTGGTGCTGTGGTTAGGCGTACAGCTGCTAACCAAAAGGTCAGCAGTTCAAATCCACTGGCCGCTCCTTGGAAACCCTGTGGGGCAGTTCTACTCTGTCCTATAGGATCGCTATGAGTTAGAATCAACTCAATGGCAACGGGTTTGTTTTTGGTTTTTTAGCACAGACACTTAGTAGGAGCACAGTGAAAACTCATTCATCAAATGAATGAAAGAATGTGCTTCCCCACTGCTTTGTTCCATGGCTTTCTGAGATCACACCACAGCTTCTGCATCCAATTCATGTCTGTACTCACATGTGCTCTACCTCATGGCTGGCAGCTACACTGGACTTCTCTCACATTGCCAACCAGTTCCAACACAAGAATTCCCCCATTCTGATACCAGGTCCTGGCTTCTCCTTATCTGCTCCTTGGTTACCATTGACAGGACCTTTCCATGTGGCGCCTATAGACAGTTCCGTAAAGTGGAGCTTGATGGAGATGCAACTCAGCAACAATATGTCAAGAAACACCTTCAGAACTGTAGCTGACAGAACATTCTATGTGAGTCTGTACATGTGGCTGCCAAGGAGCCTGGTGTGCTGGTAGACTACATTTCCAGCAATACTGTGCTGATAAGGAGTACAAAATGGCCTTTTGTTAAACCAAACCTGTAGAGCAAACTCAGTTCAGGATATTACCAAAGAGAAAACTGGACAAGGTGGATTCTCTTTGGAGAAGAAACATGGCATGAAAGGAAAGACTTAGCTCAAGTTGGAGAGGAAGTAATACATAAGTTGTTGTTGTTGTTAGGTGCCATTGAGTTGGTTCTGACTCATAGTGACCCCGTGTACAACAGAACGAAACACTGCCGGGTCCTGCACCATCTTCACAATCATTGCTGTTTAAGCCCATTTTTGCAGCCACTGTGTCAATCCATCTCATTGAAGGTCTTCCTCTTTTTCACTGATGGTCTACTTTACCAAGCATGAAGTCCAATACATAAAAGCTCTCTTCAAATATTTGAAGGTTGTCATTTGAAAGATATACTTGACCCTATGAGGGCTATGGATGTGCTTTGTAAGGAGGAGGCTGGTCCATGATCTGTTTTAATTGTAAGCAACATTCGAAGTGTATACACATTATTTTTTCCTGGAGAGAGAGAGAGAGAGTCCTCAGCTTTATTTTGTTTTGCAAAGAGGTCCATAAAACATTAAAAATCAAAAGATGGTTGAAAGCCAAAAAATTATTAAGATCCCGATGATGAGCCTCAAGCAGAATTCGAGATAGGTCAATGTCAGGATCAAGTAAGAAGTGAAGATGTCCAGTTGGAGAAGGAGCAAATAAAAGGACAGAATCAAAAGCAAACTCTGTATTGGTTATAGTGAGTGTTTATAAAGAAGCCTGAGAGATGGGGTTTCCAGATGCAGATTCTCATGCTGATTTTGCTGAGGACTGACTGCTCCTGTAGTTTGGGCCTGTGGTTTGTGTCAGCTGGTCTTAATGGTGTGGTTTTTCCAGCACCTGACACCTTTAGTATGATATAAACCCATAGTATGATTATATATTTTCTCCTAGAATGTCTTGGCTGTGCACAGTTGCTGGGCTGTGTTGAGAGAAAATAGTCCCAGAAACAACCCCAGGCAGCCACAGGAACAGTCTAGATTCAGGGTGCTTTGCATAACCATCCAAATCTTGACACTTCTCCATGCACCCCAAGAAGCAGCCAACACAGGTGCTTGATTACCCAGTAGGTATGAAAGGCTCCAGCCTTCCCTGGTGGGACAGAGGAGGTTAGTATCGACCAGGGCGAGGGTCTCACTCCACTGCCCAAGGCTCCAAGGAGGGCCCAGCTTCCAGGAGCCTGACAGAGCTGAGTATTAATTACTTGCTGAATTTCATGCCGAATAAAACCACATGTGTCTTTCAGCTGTGGTTTGGAAACATTTCCACCCTGGAGATTATCTGTGAAAATTGGATGGGATTACATCACCTTGCTGCCAGTTTATGCGTGTTCAAATTTCATGTCAGCAGGGAAGAGAAGGTGCTTCTGTGTGCTTCTCCTAGAGTTCTCCACAGAGAGGCAGCGGACTGAGGCAGGGGGAGGCTGAGCTCAGCCTGCACACCATAAGAGCCGCACCTGCCATCTTAGGAGCCTGGGCTTGACCCTGGATGCAATAGGGAGCCCATTTGTTTTAAAGAATTGAGTGCCGTATTCATATTAGCCTGGTGGTGGCATGAAGTGATGAAATGGTAAGAAGGAGAGCAGGGAGGAAAGAGAGTGAGGACCTGAGAATAGCAGATATAAAAGATGGGAAGAGTTCTGAAAAATATTTAGGACAAAAAGTAGGTGACTTAGGGGATAGACGTTAGACAGTAAGGGGAGGAGAAAATCTTAGGTGAATCCCAGGTGTCTGGCCTAAGTGGGTGATGCATGGTAGCTCCATGATAAAATGTGATAGAGATTACAGAATTATGATATTGGCGAAGAATATGGAATATACCATGGACTGCCAGAAGAACTAACAAATCTATCTTAGAAGAAGTAGAGCCAGAATGCTCCTTGGAAGCGAGGATGGTGAGATTTCGTCTCACATACTTTGGACATGTGATCAGGAGGGACCAGTCCCTGGAGAAGAACATCATGCTTGATAAAGTGGAGTCAGTGAAAAAGAGGAAGACCCTCAATGAGATGGATTGACACAGTGGCTGCAACAAGGGGTTCAAGCATAACAACGATTATGAGGATGGCGCAGGACTGGGCATTGTTTCATTCTGTTGTATATAGGGTCACTACAAGTCAGAACTGACTCAACGGCATCTGACAACAACAACAACAGGCTGTAGGGAGGAATGATGAGGCACCTTTGGATCCCTTCTATGGGGTATCTATGGGACAACAAAATGTAAAAATTCCGGGAGACAAGTAGATATGTGCATTTGATTGCTGGTGAGAAGTCAAGGTGGGAAAGACAGTTTGGAGGTAATTGTCCTCTAGGAGAGAGAGAAGCCAGGAGCATAAATGGGATTGCCCTGGGGCAGCAGTCAGTGAGGACCACTGCAAGCTAAGGAAGAAATTCCTAGAAAGGCGAGGTTCCCATAAAGGGGACTGAGAAGAAATGTGCAGATTTGGGGAGGGTGTGTCAGATGGGAGTTAACGAGGTAGAGGTGAAATACGAAGTAGTGATTATAAGAAGCCAGGCATGTACAGAGTTTCAAAAAGTAGAATAATAAGAAGTATCCAGTTATGCAGAGGTTCAAGGACTTTAACAGAATTTTTTTTTTTAATTGTCAATAGGGTGATTGGTGATTTTTGCAGGAGCCGTTTTAGAGATGTAGTGAATGTGGAAGCTAAGCTGTGCTGATTTGAGATGAGAATGGGCAGTGAGAAAATGCAATGCAGAGAGGAAATACATTCGATATTTTCAGGAAAAAAAGAGAAGAGTAGATCAACCGCTAAAAGGAGGCTGTTAAGGGAATAGTTTAAGTTGTGTGTTTGCGAGTGGGTATGTTGGGGGGGGTGTGTGTGTGTGTGTGTGTGTATGCATGAGTGGGTTGGTTTGTTTTGGTGATGAAGACTTGATCAAGTTTATAAACTAAAGAAACTCAGCCAATACAGCAGGGTAGGTTAAATAGGAGACAAATACTTCAATCACTGATGGAGTTGGGACCTGGAGGGGAAGAAGTGGAGAGAATGACAAGCCTGGTAAATAGCTCGGCCTCTATCATAGGGAAGAACATGACAGGAAAGACTGTGGTATCTAAAAGTTGAGAAATTCATAAAACCTGTTCAATATCCTTCAAAAGAAAAAGGTGCAAATTTACCTTTTGAGAGGGGTAGATATAGGATAGGGGGCTTGAGAAAATTGTGAATATTTTAAATCATTGCTTAGATAAAGGAAAGGAGCTAATCAAAGATAAGCAAAGGAGTTGTAAAGAACCATTAAGAAGAGACCAGGAAATTATAATTGCACTAATACCCAGAGTTGTAGAATTTTCCCACCAGCCTTCAACCATTCAAGTGTAGTATTTGACAAGGAGCTTTGAACTTGACATGATGGTGCTACTGTCCACATGAATATGGAATTCACCCATCCAATTATTAATAATAATTTGTTGTTAGCTGTCATCAAGTCAGTTCCTGATTCACGGCAACCCCATGCACAGTAAGATCAGACTGGTGTGATCCATAGAGTTTTCACTGGCTAATTTTTTAGAAGTAGATTGCCAGGCCTTTCTTCCTGATCTGTCTTAGTCTGGAAGCTTTGTTGAAACCTGTTCAGCACCACAGCAATACACAAGCCTCCACTGACAGACAAGTGGTGGCTGCACTTGAGGTACATTGGCGGGGAGTTGAACACAGGTCTCCCACATGGAATGCCAAAATTCTACCACTGAAATACCACTTCCTCCATTAAGAATACCTTATTCAAACAAAAAAAAAACTAAACCCATTGCCGTCAAATTGATTCTGACCCATAGCAACCCTATAGGACAGAGAACTGCCCCATAGAGTTTCCAGGGAGAGCCTAGTGGATTCGAACTGTTGACTTTTTGGTTAGCAGCCATATCGCTTAACCACTGCACCACAAGGACTCCAAATGGAAGTACTGGGGAATGAACTCAGGACCTCGTGCACGCTAAGCGCGCACTCTACCACTGAGATATACTCCCAGGTAATACCTTACTGAAAAATGAAAAAGCCAAGACAAATGCAAAACCAAGAGGGATTCCAGAACAATAGGCATAAACCAGGACTCTCAGGCAAATCAGAAAGTATGGTCCCTCTAGACTGAAGGACAAACACCCACCACCTGAGAGGGGTGCAGTGAAAGCAACATCCTCAGGGAAATGACTTCAGCTAACAGCTGGGAGGAGACTTCGAGCACTAGCCGGCACAGGTATGGCTTCAGGCAGCTGTCCCCAAGCCTGTTTCCTGCTGGACCAATAAATCTCCACCCTCAGACACAGCTACAGATGCAGGGATGTCCAGGTATGCTCGGCCTGGGCAGAAGAGTGAGCAGCACTTGGGTGTTCTCCTATCCCAGCAGAGGTTGCTCTGTTGGGGTTGACTTCTTGCTTTTCGTAGTGGCAGCAGCTCAGAAAGATTTTTTTTTTGCTGTGAAGGTTAGCCTTCATCCTTGAGTTGTGGTTTCTGGTTTGCAGGCCACAGGGATAAGAAGGCTAAAGCTTTCTCCTCACTTAGAATAGACAAAGTTTCCCAGAATACAGGCTCTGGGATCTGCTCCCTGTAAGAAAATTAGGCTAATGCTCACCCAAACATCTCCCTCAATATTCTACTACACTGACCCTTTGTGATAACTTTGCCCTTACCCTTAAACCCATTGCCCTTGAGTCAATTCAGACTCATAGCAACTCTACAGGACAGAGTAGAACTGCCCCATAGGGTTTCCAAGGAGCAGCTGGTGGATTCCAACTGCTGACCTTTTGGTTAGCAGCTGTAGCTCTTAACCACTGTGCCACCAGGGCTCCACACTTACCATTACCTTTGTAAAAATGTCAACAGGCCCTGAAATTATAGAATAATCCCCCTTTTTCTATACTTCATTGTTAATTACTTTATTGGATTCCTTTTCTTCCCTACTGAAAAGGCTGACACATGAAGTCTGGGCTGAACAGAGTTCAGGGGTGGGACTTACAGATCAAAAGGGCAAAGACAGGGTACAAACAGATGTATGCATGTGGAAGGATTAAGGCAGAAAAAGGCCCATGCACCCAGGAAATTTACCTGCTACATATCTTTTTCAGGAGCAGAGCTGCTGGAGGAATCAGGCTGAGTGAGCACCTCTTTGGTTTTGCTGTTTGGATTTTGGTCTTTTAAACACTTTAGGTGAAATTATTTGACAGAGTCCATATTTGTTGTCCCTGTGTCTGGTCTGGTCTTGGCAGCACAAGTAGAAAGACTGGGGTGTTTGAAAAATGACTTTCTTCCCCAGCCTCTCTGGAAATATTTAATGTCTGAAATATTTGGATAGTTAGGATTTACAACTTTAAGGGACCTGCAAAGAGTCACAGGAACTATCTAACTACTGAATCTGATCTTTCAACGTTGTATTTTCATTTGTTTTATTGTGAGCTTCATATGCATGCAAGGAGAAGAATGTATAAAACGTGTACGTACCATTTAAAAATAATAAATCAGGGAACGAACAAGCTATTTTTGCATGCAATAGCATGGGTCAATTTTACAAACATAATATTGAGCAAAAGCAGCCAGACAAAGAGAGTACATACTATGTAATTCCATTTGTATAAAGTTCAACAGCAGTCAAAACTGATCTGCGGTGTTAGAAGTAAGACTAATGATGTCTTAGTTACCCAGTGCTGCTGTAACATAAATACCTCAAGTAAGCGGCTTTAAAGAATAAAAATTTATTTTCTCACTGTTCTGGAGAATAAAAGTTCAAATCAAGGCCTGGACCATTTTGATTCCTTCCCTATTGGTAGCCCTGGACAATCCTTGGTTTCTGATTTTTTTTTTCTTTTTTATTGTACTTTAGATGAAGGTTTACAGAACAAACTAGCTTCTCATTAAACAGTTAGTACACATGTTGTTTTGTGACACTGGTGACCCACCCCATGACATGTAAGCACTCTGCTTTCTCAACTTTGAGTTCCCCATTACCAGCTTTCCCAACCCCTCCTGCCTTCTAGTCCTTGCCCCTGGGCTGGTGTGCCCCTTTAGTCTCATTTTGTTTTATGGGCCTGTCTAATCTTTGGCTGGAGGGTGAACCTCAGGAGTGACTTCATTACTGAGCTATAAGGGTGTCAGGGGGCCATACTCTCGGGTCATACTCTCAGCCATACTTTCTCCAGTCTTTGTCAGGCCAGTAAGTCTGGTCTTTTCTTGTGAGTTAGAATTTTGTTCTACATTTTTCTCCAGCTCTGTCCGGGACCCTCTATTGTGATCCCCCTCAGAGCAGTCAGTGGTGGTAGTCGGGCACCATCTAGTTGTACTGGACTCAGTCTGGTGGAGGCCGTGGTAG
>NW_004444050.1:4940524-5017525 GCF_000243295.1 Trichechus manatus latirostris | reverse complement strand
AGGCCGTGGTAGTTGTGGTCCATTAGTCCTTTGGACTAATCTTTCCCTTGTGTCTTTAGTTTTCTTCATTCTCCCTTGCTCCTAAAGGGGTGAGACCAGAGGAGTATTTTAGATGGCCACTCACAAGCTTTTAAGACCCCAGATGCTACTCAAATCCTTGGTTTCTTGGGGAACTTTACATGTCGTCTGTCTTACCCTGTTTATGCATGCTCTTATGTCTAATTTGCTCTTTTTATAACTCAGAAGTGATTAGGTTTTGGACACACCTTCCACTCATATGGCCTCATTAGCATAACAAAGAAAACTCTATTCCCAAATGAGATTACATCCACAGGTATAGAGGTTAAGATCCTAATACTTGTTTTGGGAGGACACAATTCAGTCTATAGCAAGTGGTTATCTTTGAGACAGGGGGTAGCAAGTGGGAGGAAGCTCAAGATAGGTTTTTGCTGCTCTGGAAATGTTTTCTTTCTTAATCTGGGTGCTGGTTTCCTTTGTGAAAATTAATTGAGCTGAGCTGTACACTTCTATTTTTGCACTTTTGTGTATTTATGTTCTATTTGAAGAGTCTACGAGAAATAACACTGCAAGCACCAGAGAACCCAACATCCAAGAAAAGAAATAGATGGTGCCATTATCTTAGATACTCACTCTGTTCTTCCCTATCTCCCCACCAAGTGATTTTTGTGATAATCATTGCTGTCTTTGTCTTTAGAATCTCATGACTTTTTAATGTATTCAAATGAAATATATTATTTAGTTTGGCCTGTTTTAAACTTCATATCTGTGGAATCATACTGCATATATTTTCTAAGAATGGATTACTTTGCTTATCATTATGTTTTTGTGATTCTACCATGTTGACGTATAAAGCTATAGTTCATTCGTTTTCATTACTTTGTAGTATTCCATTGCATGAATATACTGTGATTTATTTGGCCATTCTGCTTTTGATGAATTTTTTTTGTGTTTACTTGCTATAAAACTGAGATGTTTTGCTATAAACATTCTTGAATACATCTCTTGGGGCATATGACCAAGAATTTCTCTAAAGTAGAATTTTGGGAGCGGAATTGCTCAACGATAATTATCTATTGCTAATATATATAGAAATTATATTCTCATTTTATTGTTTTTTTTTAAAATAAAAATGAGATTGAAATTTGTCAAATGTTGTTTATGTCTCTGTGGAGATGACCATATGATTTTTTTCTTAGATGTAATAATATTCTGAAATACATTAACAGATTTCACAATATTTACCCATTCTTGCATTCTTGGAATAAACCTTATTTGGTCATAATATATTATTTATTTAATGGGCTATTGCTGTTGTTAGGTGCCATTGAGTCAATTTTGACTTATAGTGACCCCATGTGACAGAGTAAAACTACCCTACAAGGTTTTCTAGGCTGTAATCTTTACAGGAACAAATTGCCAGGTCTTTTCTCCCACAGAGCCAACAACAGTTCAATTAGTAGCCAAGCACCTAATTGTTGCACCACTAGGGCTCTTTAATTGGCCATTGGATTCTGTTTATTAACATTTTATTTAGGATTTTTGCTTATCAATATGACATAAGTGTCTTAGGCTGAGTTCTCTAGAGAAGCAAAACCAGTGCCGTGTATAAATATATATATAAACCAAGAATGCACTGCTGTAGTGTCGATTTCGACTTATAGCAACCACGTAGGGCTCCCAAGGCTGTAAATCTTTATAGAAGCAGACTGCCACATCTTTTTCCCGTGGAGTCACTGGTGGTTTTGAACTGCTGACCTTCTGGTAAGCAGTCAATTGCTTTATCCACAAGGGCTCCTTTATAAATATATAAAGAGAGAGATTTATATAAAGGAAATGGCTCACATGGTTGTAGAGGCTGGAAAGGTCCAAGTTCATGGGTCAGACTGGCGCCTTCTCCTGACTCACATAGCTGGCAGGTGCTGGCTAATCTAAGATCGGAAGGTCAGATAGCAGGCCTCTGGCTCATAGGCTGCGGAGGCAGATGATTCCCAAGATTGGCAGGTAAGATGGCAAGTAAGCTGCTAGCTCAAGTCCCAAGAACCGAAGGTCAGATGAACAGGAGTCAGCTTCAGGATCCAGCCAGCAAAACCCAGCAAGCCTTGCCAGAAAGTCTACCTATATTGGATGCAGGCCACACTCCAAAGGAAACTCTCTTTCAAATGATTGGCTGCTCACAACAGATCTCATCACGGAGGTGATCTCAGTATATCAGATCTCATTATAGAGGTGATTACGTCATTAAAAAGCTGCCAGACTACATCATAACTGCCAAAGTACTAAAGATCATGGCCCTGTCAAGTTGACACATAACCTTAACCATCAAATTAAGAGAGATTTGTTTTTCTATTTATGTATGTGTGTGTACTATCTTTGTCAAATATACTCCTTCCATGAAAATAATTTAGAAGTGTTCCTTTTTTACCTATTTTTTGAAACAAGTTAGATAACATTGGATTATCTGGTCTTCACAAGTTTGATAGAAATTAACCATCTGAGCCTTATCTTTCGTGAAGGATGGGTGTTTTATGCGTTTAATTCTTTAAATGTTTCATCTTACTTAACCTATTTTATTTATTTAAAAATTATTTCCAAAGGCTTGGACAAAAATTATGTCTATTTATTTTGATTTTGTTGTTGTTTCTGTGATTATTATATACTTGTCATTCCTTATTTTGTATATTTTTGCTTATTATCTTTTTTCTTTATTAGGATAGCTAGTGATTCAGATGTAGGCGAGTCTGGGTGCTCTCTTTACCTTTTTCTTTGAGTATCTTTTAAGATGTTTTTATTCCTTAACCAACAAACAAACTCATATTAGAATAAGATGCATCTTTCCCATATGCAGTCATTAGCAGTTTCCTGCAGGCAGCTTCACATATTGGTCCACTTAGGCTGTCTCCTCTGTAGCATCAGTGACTGACTGCTGCTTTCAGATATGGCCTCTGGTTAGTCAGGCTTTCTTTACCTCTTAATAAAGAGCTCTTCTATGAGCAGCCCTCAGCTCTTCTTGTTCCTATGACCAAGAAACAAGAGGCCCTGTCTTTCAGGGTGCTCTCCTTCCTTCCAAAAGTTAATACTTTCTGAGATTTATCTCACCTCTAGACCCCTCAGCACAGTGATTAAGGGTTTGGCTGCTAACCAAAAGGTCAGCAGTTCAAATCTACCAGCCGCTCCTTGGAAACCCCATGGGGCAGTTCTACTCTGTCCGTATGTGTTGCTATGAGTCGAAATTGACTCAAGGCCACAGGTTAGGGTAGACTGCTAGAGTACTTTATGCACTTTCTCAGTTTCTTCTCCCATCAAGCATATCCTTGTCAAACTCAAACTTACTTACAGTAGATACCACAAAGGTGTGCCCTTTCTTTCTAGGAGTGATTATTTGCTGGGAACATCTAAGGTCGGCCATCACTAGGCCTCCTCCATTTCTCTGTTCTTCCTGGCAACACCACTGCCACTTTGTGGCTTCCCAAGCGGGTGTTATTGGTTGCATACACATTTTGAATTGTTACATCTTCCTGGTGAATTAAATCATTTATAATTTGAAATTAACCTATATCTAGAAAATCTATTTGCCTTAAAATCTATTTTGTATATTATTAACATACCTAAGGTGACTTTTTTTTATTGTCATTAATATTTACTGATACATGTCCTGTCCTTTTGTGTCCTTATGATTGAGATGTGCTTTGTGTAAACAGACACATTTTGTAAAGTTGTTGTTTTTTTTAAATCCATCCTGACAACCTTAGTATTTTAAAAGGATTATTTAGTTCATTTACATTTGCTGTAATTTGTATTGTACTATTCAGGTTTATATCTATTGTCTTATTTTTTGTTTTCAGTTTATCCCACCCGTTATATGTTTCTTAGTTTTGTTCCTTTTTTTTCCTTTTTGGTCTCTTTTGCGACTGATTTATTTTTTCTTCTTTTCCCTGACTATTTTGGATATTATATACTTGGTTTACATATATATTAGTATTTACTCTAGAAATTATAACATACACACTTAATCTATCAACATTAAATTTCATCGATATTACCCTTTCCCCAGAAATATTAGGTTAAAACACTTTTAACACCCCATTCCCTTCCTTCCCTGCTCATATCCTATTGCTGTGGTGTATATTATTTCTCTCTTTCTCTCAGGAAGTAAGTACTCTGGTTTTATTCAGTCAATGATTATTAAATGTTACCTAAATATCCATTACTTTCTTTCTTCTTGGTTTCTCCCGGAAATCCAAACCTTGCATCTAGAAATTACTGTCCTTTCCGGAAGGTATCCTTTAGAATCTCCTTTAAGTGAGTGTCTGTGGGCCGTAAAACCTTTTAGTTCTTGTTTCTGTAAAAATTTCCAATATTATTCTTGAAAGAGAATTCTACAGAATTCTAGGTTAAAGGGCTATTTTGTTTGTTTGTTTCTTTTAGTAAAATGAAAATTCCACTGCATTGTTTTCTGGTTTTCATTATTGATTTTGAGAAGTTTGCTGTCAGTTGTCACACTTTTGAAGGTAAATTATCTGTTTTCCCTGGCTTCTTTTAATATCTTCGCTTTGATATTGATGTTTTCCCAGGTCAATAGACTATATCTTATTGTGTGTGCCATTTTGCTTCTTCTTCTTTAGATACATTGGCATTTTTTTAATCTCTTGCTCTGAAAGTCTCTCATGATTTTCTTCTCAAACATTGCGTTTGCCACATTCTTCTTCTCTTCTTAGTCTGAAATTCCAATTAAGTACAAATGAGGTGTTTTTATTCTGTCTTCTATGTTTTCTAACCTCTCTTTATAATTTCCATTTCTTTGTCTCTTTGTGCTATAGTCTGGATAAATCCTCAGATTAATCCTCCAATTTGCCAATTCTCTATTCAGTTTTGTCTGATCTGCTTTCAAACAAACCCATTGCATTTTAAAATTTTCATCTTTATATGTTTCATTTCTAGAAGTTTTATTTGATTCTTTTTTCAAATCTTCTTGGTTTTTATTTACAATGTGTTTTTTTTTTTCTGTCTCCATATTCCCAACTTGTAACCTATATTTTCTTTAAACATTGTAAACATAGTTGTTTTGTTTCTGTGTCTAAAGTCACCACATATCTGTTCAATTCTCTGCTTTTTCTTACTCAAAGTATCTTACTCAAAGTTGGTTCTTACTCAAAGTATCTTACTTCCTCATCTATTCAGTGATTTTTAAATGTGAACTACTAATTCTTCTAAATAACTTTTTTGTGTGTTTGTGGAAATCTTGTAAGGACTGGGATAAAATGGATTCCCATGGAAAGGATGATTATTTTCTTCTGATAGGTGACACCCAGTCTGGGACTATTTAAAGTAAATTCCCTTTTTAAGTTTTTGGACCATCAGGTAATTGGGACAGCAAATCCATGAGAGCTAGCCTGTAAATATAATTTCTCAAGGTCCTTTCTCAACTTTTATTGAGTGCCAAGATTTCAGACTGGCAATTTTATTCTATTTTATTGTCTTCTTTTTACCATTATCTGGTAGGAGAGTGGGAGAGCATTTAATTCAAGTTCACACCCATACTTAGGATATAGGCTCTTGGTGTCCCAAATTTATAGGGGTAGTTCTCCCATTAGATGCCTTTACTTGAAAGCAACCTGGGCTTTATTTTTTGGTCCCAAAGTCCCACAGGCTCATAAAAGCTTATTCTTCACATATTCTCAAAGTAAAAATATTGAATGAAATGCTATGCTTGCCTCTCTACGTTCTCACCTTCACTTAGGTTTTGGCCTGAGCATTACTTCCTTGCTAGTTGTCCAAATCAATCATCAACAAATATTTGTGGAGTGCCTACAATATGCTAAAGTTATTCTATGTGCTGGGAATACAACAGTGTACAAAACAGACAAAATTCCTGCCCTCAAGGCAATGGTGTATCTATGGTAATTTTATTGGCCCTGGGCATGTGGTACCACTGAGGCGTTTCTATTAACCTGGTATGGCCCATCATCCTTCTTCAAGCATGGTAATGTGTTAATTAAAAAATTAATAAGCCTGACTTGTATTTTTGAGCTGATATTATGGTAAAGTTATCTAAAAGAAGGGTGCTGGATGTTTGGACAGGGGCGCAATTTCAGTGCTTACTATAGATGTCATTTCCCTTAGATACGCCTCTGGCCATACTGGGTTAATAGAAACTGCTCAGTGGCGCCATGCACCCAGGGCTGGTGCAAGACCTGCCATACCTGCTATACCCTAGTTATGCCTCTGCCTCAAGGAACTTATACCACAACGATTTAGTCGTTTTTAGTAAGATTTAAAAAATTATTTTATCTAGCTTTCTTTTTTGTTTTCAGTATGTTAATCTGGGTACCAAACCTGACATATTACCAGAAACAGAATCTCTTTCAATAAACCCTGGTAAGAAGTGGGATAGTAACCACTTTCAGTTTTGTTTTATTCATTTTTTTTTTTTTAGGTGATAAATTTAGTGCCTTGAAATGAGCATGGGACTGAGAATTGGGAAGACTCGATGTGAGTCTCTTTCCACATTTTAGCAGGTCCAATTACAGACCTTAACTTTCTTCCTAGGTTAAATGGCTTGATACTTTCTCCACCACAGGGTTGCCTGGGGGCATCAATTATACCATGTAAGTGAAGATACATTGTAAAGTGTATTCTTCAAATAAACTTTAATAAACAATATTCTTTTTGTTCTTGAACCAGAGAAATAGTCAAAAAAGAGCTAAGTATCATATCCAAAGTCACACTCTAATAACGTATTTTTCAAATCAAATCAGTCTCCTTCGAGTAGGAGGGCTGGTTACGTGTGAGAAGTTCTAGTCCTTTCATTGAACAAGGCTGCACTCCCGATATAGACTTCTAATTCGTCCAGCCTTTAGCAAAAAAAAGAAAAATCATTTTCTAGAATTCACAGAACTACCTCATTATATCTTGCCCCTTAAATGGGCTGTAAGCAACATCACGGTGGTCACTCTGAAGAGCTATACTAATGACACGTCTGTACGTTCATGAGAGCTGAAGGAGAAGGATGATGGAGTGTGTGAGGGAGGGAGAAGGCTCAGCCTCTTCTTTCAGGAACTTCTTTTTTCTATTTTCTAATACCCTGCGCTCCTTAAAACAAATATCTCATGGGGGTCTACTTTATCCCCCTGATATCAGTGAACACCAACACTGAGGCCAAGGCTAAAAGGCAAGTCAACTGTCTAACTGGCCTATTCTGTGTTCTGATAGTGAAGTGCTGGTTAGACACATGCCTCTCTCAGGAGCTCCAAGCACCTCTGGACCACATGAATATCAGGTAAATCAGAAAGCTCAAGATAATGTTCCAAGCTTCTTCAGTGGGGCTGAATCAGCTGCCACCCAGGACTAGGAAAAAGCCTGCAAAGTAATTAGCTAATTATTATTATTTTTTTCTGTGTGCACTGATAGATTCTAGAAGGACTGAGAATGCACCTTGTACTTCTGGCCCAATGTTCAAGTTGCTCAGAAAAACGCAAGTCCACGGACTAATGGAATTCACCATCTTATGCGAACAAAGCGTGTGTTTATAAACAACAAGAGAATTTTCTAATAAAGGGAGGCAGATGTTAACCATCTTGATTCATTTCAAATGTGCTTGGACTAACTCAACACGTTTCAAATGGGGGATCAGAGGGCAAGCCCTGTTTTCCTCAGATCCTTGAAGGTCACATTAAATCCATGCTGTGTTTTCTGAGAGATTAGAAACAGACCGCAAAATGGACTGAACCAATTTTGAGATGCAACTTTTCTGCCCTGAATATAAAATCCCTCACTTTTGTTTTCATGCTTATGATTAGGAGTGAGCTGTGCTAAATACCCGCCCCTCCCCCACCCCCCTTTTTTTCCAACAGGTCAGGCAAGCAGGGAGTCTGGCTTAGATGGCGATCATTTCACACCCTTCTCTTTCTCAGTTTTTTCAAGCGCCAAGTGATCTCCAGGTGAATGAAATTCAAGGGAAGAGAAACATCCTTAAATTTTTTAACAGTAAAAAATGTTTCTCAAACAGAAAAGACAGTGTACCTAAATAAGGACTACCTTTAGTCCGAAGGATGATGTTTAACTCTGAGAAGTTTACTCTTGCCTCAAGTAAAAGGAAACTAGAAAATAGGAAGTCTCAATATAGATACACAGACTTACAAATTGCTTTTATGCAAACAGAGAGCCTCAAATATTTTGACTTTTCCACTTTTCACTGAAGCCTTTCACTAAACCTGACCACAGCTGTCCTTGAGGCCAGATGTTAGCTGTAAAACTCAGTGGATTTAATATACCGTGCAACGTCCCAGCCTTTCTTAGACTCAATGAAGCCCGCAGCGTCTGTGCGTATTAGCTTTACAGAGCTCCGGTCGCTGTCTCCAGGTCCCTATTATCCTCCTGCGGTTTGGCTGTAGCTCAGGTTTCTCCTAAGCCTGTGCACAATCGCTTCATTTAGAAGTTATCTACTTCTGTGGAGGGGAAGGAACCTCACAAACGTACTTGATACCGGCCGTTCCTGAAAGCATTGGGATGAAGTCAAATACCTTCCCTTTTTATCGTTGTTAAGCTACCCGAGGCCGGTTAATTGGGGCCTCACCTAAGTATTTTCCCAGAACGTTCAGGGTCAAGGCCTGGCAGGCGTTACAGGAAAGTGAGTAGTTTGCAGAGTGCGGAGTTGTGGGCCCTCCGCTCCCCACCTCGGCCAGTTGAATTTTCTGGTCTGTTAATTAGAGACAGGACTGTGCAAACGCCTGTCTGTAACTCCTAGGGGTGAATTCGCAAAGCCTGGGGAGCAGTGATGCAATGGAAAGAGCACAGGTTTTAGAATTGTAAAGACCTGGGTTTAAATCAAGCAACACCGTTTAATTCCCCAAATGCCCATTGATCCCAGTCTAAGCCATGCGCCTGCTGATTTAAGGCAATACATTTCGAGCCAGGTTTAGGACTTCTTCGGGGTCTGCAAATGTTTGAGTGATTTTTTTAAAAACATATTTAAAACTTCCAATAAAATTGTAATTAAAAAGCACACACATTCAAGTGTGTTATATGCCCGAAAGTCCGTGTTCCCCTAAACGGTGTTATTGTTCTTACTGATGGCCCTTGCAAATGTGAAATTACAAATTAAGCTTTTACTCATAAAACACTACTTTAATTTATATTACGTATTGGAATTCCAGGTAATATTTCATGTGAGAAAAAAGAGCTCCACTGTTAAAAACGTTAGAAAACTACTGCTTAACAGTGTGATTCTAACGCTTCCAAAATGTTCTTTCTCTGCCTGAAGTTCAGTGTTGCGCACCAGCTTGTGAAATGCCGCCGTTTTAAGGCGCTTAACTTTCAGATCTCTCTTTTGAGGGTTGGTAGAAAAATGGTGAATGTGTTTTCAAAGAGTGCCATAATGGGGATGTCAGGCAGGTTTGATGGGGCACAGCCTGTGTGCTCGCTAAGGGATTGGGTCAAACCTGGGCTCGGACTATTCCCTCAAGTGAGTGCTCCACAGGCTCAGAGGCTTCCAGCCAAGGCAGAAGACCGCAACACATTTGGAAATTGGAAGTTCAGTGTGACTGAAGGATCATAAAGAAGAATGGCAGATGAATTCATGTGGAGGAATAGTCCGTGAGCAAACGGTGAAAGTTTCATACATCGTGCAAAGATGTTTGGATTTTATCCAGTAAGAAATTGGAAGTTTTTAGAAAGCAAAGAGAGATTTAGAAACTTGTGCATGTTATCTTCTGTATTTTCCCAGTGGTAGTAGGACTTCAGCAGTTCCTGGGTGGTGCAAATGGTTAAGTGCTCGGCTATTAATTGAAAAGTTGGGGGTTCGAATCTACCCAGAGGTGGCTTGGGAGAAAGGCCTGGCGATCTAACTCCAGAAGGTCACAGTCATTGACCCTATGGAGCACAATTCTACTCTGGAACACAGGGGTCGCTATGAATTGAATTCCACTCAATGGCAACTGATTTTTTGTTGTTGTTGTTTTTTATGTTTTTTGATTTATAGTAGGACTTTTCTCTTTTTCAGCTCATATGTTTGAATTAAATAGAATTTTTTTAGGATCAAATCCATCAAATGGTGCTGCTCAGATTTTGCCAAGTATTTGCCATTTACTAGCTGTGACTCTGGCCAAGCACATAAACTTCAGAGTTTTGTTTCCTAGGATCTGGTATCGTTTCTTCTGCAGCTGGTACTACTCACTGTAAGGGAAAAACGTATTTGACGTGTTGTTCTTTCCTTCGGAAACACTTTTCTGACTCCTTTTTGCCCAGCACACTTTTGTTTATAGAAGTACTGATGTCCTTTTCCAAGAATGCCATCCTTGGATGCTCAGGCTGTATTAGGGCCCCATAGTACCTTCCAGTAGCACCCTGGACTACTCTATAGCAGTCGGCACACTTCTAATGATTCCTAATTGTTTACTTCTTTGTTTTTTAGTATTTAGAATAATGCCTCTAATCATTTTAATAAAAATTATATAAGACTATTTAAAAGCATCCAAGAAATTAGAAAGGTAAAAGAAAAAGGATCTAAAAGATCTCTAAATCTCACCATGAAAGAACACTCATTATTAAGTTAAGGTCCACATTGCTTACTATGCATATATACAAAGAAACTTTTATATATATATATATAAAGCACATATATAAAGGAATTTTTCTGGAATATAAGAGAAGGAAAAGAGAACTGAAGAAATCATGATACCTCAATATTTATTTGCCAATCACCCTTATGAATTATATATATATATGTATATATCCACCATCCTAGAGTCTAGTGGTGCAGTGGTTGAGAGCTATGGCTGCTAACCCAAAGGTCAGCAGTTCGAATCCACCAGCCCCTCCTTGGAAACCCTATGAGGCAGTTCTACTCTGTCCTATGGGGTCGCTATGAGTCAGTATGGACTCAATGACAACAGATTTTTGGTTCTCTCCACCACCCGTCTGTCTGTCATACTGTACCAGCTTGCATGTTGCTATGACACTGGAAGTCATGCCACCGGTATTTCAAATACAAGCAGGGTCACCCATGGTGAACAGGTTTCGGTAGAGCTTCCAGACTAAGACAGACTAGGAAAAAAAGCCTCGTGTTCTACTTCTGAAAATTAGGCAATGAAAACCTTATGGATCACAATACACATTTTCTGACTCACTTGTTTTAGACAGTGATCAGGAGGGATCAATCACTGGAGAAGGACGTCGTGTTTGGAGAAGTAGAGGGCTAGGAAGGGTGAGGAAGACCCTCAGTGAGATGGACTGGCACAAGAGCAGTAATGATGGACTTGAACATGCCGGCAATTGTGAGGGTGATGGAGGACCAGGCAACAATTTCTTCCGTTGCACATAAGGTTGCCAGGAATCAGAGTCAACTTGAAGGCAGCTACCTATCTATTTATCTATTTAACATGTAAATATTCAATATATATGAATGTATACGTTACATTTAATCTTCACAACAACCCTCTTTTACCTATTGATAACATTGTATCTCATCGAACAGACGAGTAAAATGAGACACAGAGTGGTTCTAGAACACAAAGAGGAGTAGAGTTCAGTAATTCAATAATTTGTTGAAAGTTTATTTTAAGATTAGAAGAAATTTATAAATATTAAAGAGATGGGTCCAACTTTTTAAATCTTATTTTCTAAATTTAGGTGCTGTCATTTGAACACTGATAGGAAAATTAGCACTCTTACCACTCCTTACCCCACATCCTCATTTAAGTTACTTTTATTATTCCTTACATTATTAATATTTATTTTATTTGCATATTGTTCTGCAACCATAATTCCCAAAGTTGTTTAGTCTTTGTGCATTTAAGTGGATGGTTTAGTGCTTACTCCGCGTCCTTTTAGCGTGTTTCCTCTATTCCAGAATTCATCATTTTCATTTATCTCTTAGTCCTTCTAAGTTATTGTTTTTGAGAAATTACCATCGATGCTGTATGACCTGAGTTCTTCATACTTGAGAAAGCCCATCGGTTGATTGCCTTCACATAATGAGAAATGAACAAATGTACAAACTATATACGATAAAATGAAACGATAAGGCTGTGGAGAAATCTGAGGTTTCCCTAAATTTTTTTTTTACCTTTCTTTGTACTTGGTTTTTATGCTTGTATAACTAAATAACTACTTGTCTTAGTTATCTAGTACTGTTAGAAGAAAAATAACACAAGTGAATGCCTTTAACAAATAGAAGTTTATTTTCTCACAGCTTAGGAGGCTAGAAGTTCGAATTCACGGTGCCGGCTGTAGAGGAAGACTTTCTATCTCTCTTGGCTTTGGGGGAAGGTCTTTGTCTCTTCAGCTTCTGCTTCCTGGTTCCTTAGGATCTCCATGTGTCTTGGCATCTATCTTACCCCGTTTCTGCATAACTTTCTTGTTTAATCTCTTTTATATCTCAAAAGAGATTGACCCAAGATACACCCTACACTAATCCTGCTTCATTAACATAACAAAGACAACCACTTCCCAGATGGGATTATAACCACTGGCATTGTTTTTGTTGTTAGGTGCCTACGAGTTGGTTCCGACTCATAGTGACCCTGTGTACAACAGAACAAAACACTACCTGGTCCTGCACCATCCTCACAATCATTGCTATGTTTGAGCCCATTGTTGCAGCCACTGTGTCAATCCATCTCTTTGAGGGTCTTTCTCTTTTTCACTAACCCTCTGCTTTATCAAGCATGATGTCCTTCTCCAGGGACTGGTCCCTCCTGACGACATGTCCAAAGTGCATGAGACAAAGTCTTGCCATTCATGCTTCTAAGAAATATACTGGCTGTACTTGCTCCAAGACAGATTTGTTCATTCTTCTGGCAGTCCATGGTATATATTTAATATTCTTCACCAGCACCATAACTCAAAGGCATCAACTATTCTTTGATCTTCCTTATTCATTGTCCACCTTTCGCATGCATATGAGGCAATTGAAAATACTATGGCTTGGGTCAGGTGTACCTTAGTCCTCAAAGTGATATTTTTGCTTTTTAACACTTTAAAAAGGCCTTTTGGAACAGATTTGCCCAGTGCAGTAAGTCGTTTGATTTCCTTGACTGCTGCTTCCATGGGTGTTGATTGTGAATCCAAGTAAAATGAAATCCTTGACAACTTCAAACTTTTCTCTGTGTATCACGATGTTGCCTATTGGTCCAGTGGTGAAGATTTTTGTTTTCTTTGAGTTGAGGTGTAATCCATACTGAAGGCTATATTCTTTGATCTTCATCAGTAAGTGCTTCAAGTCCTCTTCACTTTCAGCAAGCAAGGTTGTGTCATCGGCATATCACAGGTTGTTAATGAGTCCTCCTCCAATCTTGATGCCATGTTCTTCTTCATATAGTCCAGCTTCTCATATTACTAATGTACTTGTGTAATAGATTGTATGTTTTAAGTGTATATTTGTATCCACCAAATTAGAGTAAAGGGACCTGGACATAATAGATGCTTTATAAATACTGGTTGAATTGAATCATTTGCTAAATCTCAGTTATATAGAAAAACTCTGTTATATGAGCTATTAATTTTCTGATAAAAACCCCATTGCCACTGAGTCAATTCCGACTCATAGCAACCCTATAGCACAGAGTAGAACTGCCCCATAGGGTTTCCAAGGAGCACCTGGTGGATTTGAACTGCCAACCTTTTGGTTAGCAGCTGTAGATCTTAACCACTATGCCACCAGGGTTTCACAATTTTTAAAAATACTGAAGTGTTATCAATACATCTTAGGATAGTGATTCTCTAACTTTAGGGTACTGAATGCTCCTTAGAAGTAAGGGTAGTGAGACTTTGTCTCACTTAGTTTGGACATGTCATTAGGAGAGACCAATTGCTGAAGAAGGACATCATCTTGGTAAAGTAGAGAGTCAGTCCAAAAGACAAAGACCATCAATGACATGTATTGACACAGTGCCTGTAACAATGAACTCAAACGTATCTATGATTATGAGGATGGCCCAGTACCAGGCAATATTTTGTGCTGTTGTACGTAAGGTCACTGTCTTAGTTATAGTGCTGCTATAACAGAACTATCACAAGTGAGTGGCTTTAACAAACAGAAATTTATTTGCTCACAGTTTAGGAGGCTAGAAGTCTGAATTCAGGATGCTGGCTCTAGGGGAAGACTTACTCTCTCTGCTGGCTTTGGGGAAAGGTCCTTGTTACTTTCCAGCTTGTTTCTTGGCTTCTTGGCGATCTTCATGTGGCAGGGCATCTATCTTCTCCCATCTGTGCTTCTCTCTTTGTGCCTATCTGCTCATTTTACATTTCAAAGGTGAGTTGCTTAAGACACACCTTATATAATATGACCTCATTAACATAACAGAAAGTCCATTCCCAAATGGGATTACAACCACAAGTATAGGGGTTAGGATTTACAATACATATTTTGGGGGAACACAGTTTAGTACATAACGTCTCTATGAGTTGGAGCCAACTCAATGACAACTAACAGAAGTAACAAAGTTTTTTTTGTTTTGTTTTTAGTACTGATCTTTGGTTTCAGACAAACCTACTGAACTGCAATAACTGAGAAGGGGGCTCAGGAATTTGTTTTTAAAAGCTACTCAGGGGATTTTGATGCTCAAAAAAGTTAGAAATACTGGTTTTTGGAAGTCAGATTTACTTCTGAGTTCTACGGAACTTTTGATGCCTTTCTTAGATCTCCTAATAACTGTGTATGTATCCTAACTGAGGGACAGTTTTGGTTCAGTAAGGGGCCCTGGTTGCGTAGTGATTAGGCACTTGGCTGCTAACTGAAAGGTCAGTGGTTCAAAGCCAGCAGCCACTCTTCTGGAGAAAGATGTGGCAGCCAGCTTCTGTAAGCTTTACGGACTTAGTAAACCCTATGGGGCAATTCTACCCCATCCTATAGGGTCGCTACAAGTCAGAATTGACTTGGTGGCAATGAGTTCGGTTTGTTTTTGGTTGGTTCATTTGTAGAATTCTCACCTTCCATGCAGAGACCCAGATTCTCTTCTTGGCCAATGCATCTATGTCATGTGCAGCTACCACCCATCTGTCAGCTGAGGCTTGCATGTTGCTATGATGCTGAACAGGTTTTAGCAAAGTTTCCAGACTAAGACTAGGAAGAAAGGCCTGACAATCTACTTCTGAAAATCAGCCAACGAAAATCCTCTGGATCACAATGATTGTCATGCCAACTCAATGGCAGCTAACAACATCCAGAAGGGAAAAGATAAAACAAATAAAGTAAGGGGTTACTATAAGCCATTTCTTCACAAATTCAATATAAGACTTGATGTAAAAATATCTAGCCCAGACAACATTTTCTTGCATGAATATGATAGCACAAAGCAGAGAATGCACATTATAATTATTTTACATCCCTCCAGTAATGCAGACTCCTATACAAGAAGATCTATTCTTTCAACTAACTTTTTTTTTTTCTTTTTGGCAGTGTCAGCTTTATTTTGTGTAAATAGTCTGGAAACTTGATTTTTATCAAGCCTAGCAAAGCTTGTATGGACAGGTTGGTAAGAACATATTTATACACCACCCCAGGTAAGTCATTAATCAGATAATGTGCACGAGTTCTCTACTACATACTGAGTAAGCTAGTGTTGATCATCCTGAAGCACTGGAGTCTTCATTAAGAATTAATGTGTTTAAGTTAGTGTCTGCACACATTTCAGAGTAGCCTGTAGGGTCCCTCTCCTACAGAAATTTAGAATCTACAGTGGATGAAAGAATGTGGCTATAACTGGATTTATTTAAATAACACAGAATTTATAGAATAAGTATTTTTTACCCCATTGGCTGTCAACAGGCATGTCTTTGTGGATCTGAGACTACTAATGAATTTGCACGACCCATGCAGCAGGAAAGCTATGAATCTTCTGTACAGATACCAACACTTGAGATGTGTCTTGAAATGCACTGGAAATGTGCATTGAAAAAATCCAGTCACAACCTCTGAGAGAATGAAAGTCTGGACTTAAACTGTCCGTATCTTCTGTTATGCCGTCAGGTACCTGATCAATCTAATATAAATTATGGCTTACCTTTGGGTGGTAACCAATCTTTACACAGGTGGAGAACTCCTTTTGAGTTAGTTGAGGCCCTAAAATGTATTCTTTATGGTAGCAGAGCCTGGGAGAGATGTTTTTGTATGATCTATTCCTAAGATGTAAGCTTCTAGAGGGAAGAAAATTTGTGGGTGTCCAGATGTATCCTCAACATCTAGAATAGTGATGGGTAGACTTAATACTCAATAAATACATGTTGATTGAATACTTATTATTTCATTGTAAAAATCTATGCAATACCTTCAATTTAAAACTTTCTGTGTTTTGATTTATTTTACTTAGTTCCTATGCATAAAAGAGAATATTATCCCACTTGCTTGCTTTGGGCACGTCATTAGGAGAGATCAGTCGCTGGAGGAAGACATCATATTTGGTGAAGCAGAGGTCAACGAGGACGTGAGAGATCCTTGGTCAAATGGATTGGCACAACAGTGACTCAAATATGCTGGCGATTATGAGGTGATTGTGAGGGTGAGGTAGGACCAGGCAACATTTCATTCTGTTGTACATAAGGTTGCTATGAGTTGGTGTTGACTCAATAACAGCTAACAACACCACCAATTCAAAACGTAAATAAGTTCATTACAGAAACTTCGGAAAAATTTAAAAACATAAAGGAGAAAAAAATTATTGGTGATAATTATTGGTAATAATTGTTGGTGATACTATTTACTAGAGGTAATCATAAACATTTTGGTATATTTTTTCCAGTTCCTGTGTGAGTGTTTTATTAAACATGGTTTGGTGTGTGTGTGTGTGTGTGTGTGTGTGTGTGTGTGTGTGTGTGTGTGTGTGGGTACGCACAGAAAATAACTGGAATTGTGTACATAAAGTTTTTGACTTGACTTTATAAGCGTTTTCTCATATGATTAAATTCCTTGAAACCATAATCGTTAGTGGTTACACAATTTTCAGTCGTGTGGATATACCGTGATTTGTTGGGCATGTACCCTATTTGGGGTCATTTAGGTTGCTTTTAGTTATTTTTGATAAAAATAAATGAAACAATCATGAATGTCCTTACGTGTTAGTCTTTGTAACATCTCTAGTATTCTCTTCAGATAATTTCCCTTTGAAACAGTTATAGGAATTTATACTTGAACCAAAAATTTTCAAGTATATTTCTTTTACTTCACTCTTTTTAAAAATAATTCATTTTATTTTTGTTGTTGTTGTTGAGACTATGCACAGCATAACATACACCAACACAACAATTTCTACGCGTACAACTCACTGACATTGATTACATTCTTCAACTTGTGTAACCATTCTCATCCTTCTTTTCTGAGTTGTTCATCCCCCATTAACATTAACTCACTGCTCCCTAAGTTTCCTATCTAATCTTTCAAGTTACTGCTGTCAATCTGATCCCATATATCTTAAAAGAGCACAACGCTCAAGGCTGACATTCCTTACTAGTTAAGCTAAGCTATGGTTTGGTTTTAAGGAGACATCAGGGGATAGTTTTGGTTTAAGTTTTAAAGATTATCTCACGGCAACAGTTTCAGGGGTTCATCCAGCCTCAATAGCTCCAGAAATCCTGGATTCCATGAGAATTTTCAATTCTGTTCTGTATTTTACCCCTTTTGATCAGTATTCTTCTATAGAATCTTTGATTAAACTGTTCAGTAATGGTAGCCGGGCACCATCAAGTTCTTCTGGTCTCATGGCAAAGGAGGCAGCTGTTCATAGAGGCAATTAGCCACACATTCCATTTCCTCCTCCTGTTCCTGACTCTCCTTCTTCCTCTGTTGCTCCAGGTGAACAGAAACCCATTGTTGTACCTTGAATGGCTGCTTGCAAGCTTTTAAGACCCCAGACACTATGCAACAAACCAGGAGATAGAACAGAAGCACTAAATATGATAATAGGCCAATTAACTGGGATGTTCCATGAAACCATGACCCTAAATCTTCAAACCAAAGAACCAAATCCCATGAGGTATTTGGTTGTACATAAGAAGCCTCCGAAGTAGTTTTTCTTTTTTTTTGTCCTTGTTGTAAATATATCTGTCCCACAAATTTTACAATTCAACTTTTTACAGGTGTACAACTTATTGACAGCAATTACATTAATTAGCTGTGCAACCCTACCCTTAATCAATGTGATTTTTCTTTTTCATCACTGTAAACCAAAATTTGGAACTTCATAAGCAATAACCCTGCCTTTCTCCCTCCCTCCTATCCCTGGTAATGAGTAAAAAATTTCAGTCTTTATACTTTTGCCTGTTCTTGTCTTTTATATAAGTGAAGTCATACAATATTTGTCCTTTTGTGATTGACTTATTTCATTCAACATAATGTCTTCAAGCTCCATCCATATTGTAGCTTTTATCAAGACTTCTTTTCATACTTAAAAAAGTTCTCTTCCTTGCTGAGTAGTATTCCATTGTATGGATGTACCACAATTTGTTTATCCATTCATATTAATGGATATTTAGGTTGTTTTCACCTTTTGGCTATTGTGAATAGTGCTGCAATGAACACTGGTGTACAAGTATCTATTTAAGTCTCTGCTTTCAAGTCTTTAGGGTATATACCTAGGACAGGAATTTCTGGGTCATATGGTAGTTCTATTTTTAGTTTTCTGAGGAACCACTGCATGGTTTTCCACAACAACTGTACCATTTTGCATTCCACCAGCGATGGATAAACGTTTCAATTTCCCCACATCCTCATCAACATTTGTTATTTTATGTTTTCATTTTTGTTTTGTTTTCTTCGAATCTTAGCCATCCTAGTGGGAGTGAAATGTTATTTCATTGTGGTTTTGATTTGCATCTCTCTGAAGGCTAATGACATTGCTTGTCTTTTCATGTGTTTTGTGGGCATTTGAACGTCCTCTATGGTGAAATGTCTATAAATAAGTCCTTTGACCATTTTATAATTGGGTTATTTGTCTTTATGTTGTTAAGTTGTCAAAGTTCTATATATATTTTGGTTATTAGATTCTTATTGGGTATATGGTTTCTGAAGATATTTTCCCAGTCAATAGCTTATCTTTTCACTGTTTGGGTAAAGTCTTTCGATGAACAAGAGTTTTTGATTTTCATGAGGTCCCATTTACTTATCTTTTGCTGGTTGTGCTTTTGTTGTTGTATTAGATAACCCATTGTTAAAAGTTAGGCCCTGCAGCATTGCCCCTGCATTTTCTAAGAATTTTATGGTTTTAGGTCTTAAATCTATTTTGAATTTGTTTTTGTGTATGGTGTGAGGCATGGATCCTGTTTCATTTTTCTGCGTGTGGAAATCCAATTTTCTCAACACTGTTTACTAAGAGACTCTTCTTTCCCCATCGAATGGACTGAACACCCTTGCCGAAAATCAGTTGATCATAGATGTATGGGTTTACTTCTGGACTCTCAATTTTATTCCATTGGTCTATGTGTCTGTTGTTATACCAGTATCAAGCCGTTTTGATTACTGTAGTTGAATAATATGTTTTAAAATCAGGAAGTGTGGGTCCTGGTACTCTGTTCTTCTGTTTCAAAATTGCTTTAGCTATTAGGGGCTTCTTGCCATTTCAAATAAAGTTGAGGATTGATTTTTCCATTTCTGTAAAGAAGGTTGTTGGAATTTTGATCAGAATTGCATTGAATCTATAGATCACTTTGGGTAGTATTGGCATCTTAACAATATTAAGTCTTCTAATCCATAAACATAAACCATCTTTCCATTTATTGAAGTCTTGTTTAATCTCCTTCGGCAGTGTTCTATAATTTCATTGTATACGTCTTTCACATTCCTGGTTAAATTTATTGGTAGGTATTTTATTCTCTTAGATGTTATTTTAATGAAATTGTTTCTCTGATTTCCCTTTCAGATTTCTTATTACTGGTGTATAGAAACTCAACTGATTTTTGTTTTTTTTGACCTTATACCCTGCAACTTTGGTAAATTCCTCTGTTAGATCTAGAAGCTTTCTTGCAGATTCTTTGGGATTTTCTGTATATAGGATCATGTCATCTGCAAATAATCTTACTTCTTCTTTTCCAATCTGGATAACTTTTATTTCTTTTTCTTGTTTCGTTGCTCTGACTAGAACTAATAATACAATACTGAATAGAAGTGGTGAGAGCGAGCACCCTTATCTTGTTCTCAATTTCAAGGGGAAAGCTCTCAATCTTTCTCCTGTAAGTATAATGTTGGCCACTGGCTTTTCAGGTATATCCTGAGTCACAGTGAGGGACTTCCCTTCTGTTCCAATCTGCTTGAGGGTTTTCATCAGGAAAGGGTATTGTATTTTATCAAATTCTTTTTCTGCATCCATAAAAATGATCATGTGATTATTTTGTTTGTTTTATTGATATGATGCATTACATTGATTGATTTTCTAATATTGAACCATCCCTGCATTCCTGGAATAACCCCACTTGGTCATGGTGTATGAGTCTTTTAATATGCTGTTAGATTCTGTTTGCTTGTCTTTTGTTGAGAATTTTTGCATCTATATTTACAAGGGCTAGGTCTGTAGTTTCCTCTTCTTGTGGTGTCTTTATCTGGTTTTGGTATCAGGGTTGTTTGCTTCATAGAATGAGTTAGAGTATTCCTTCCTTCTCTGCCTTTCTGAAGAGTTTAAACACATTTGCTGTCAATTCTTCTGTAAATGTTTGGTAGAATTCCCAGTAAAGTCATCTGGTCTAGGAATTTTTTTTTTGTTGGGAGTTTTTTAATCACCGATTTAATCTCTTCATTAGTTATGAACCTGTTGAGATTTTCTGTTTTCTCCTGAATCAGTTTGGGTAGGTTGTGTGCTGTTAAGAATTTGTCTACTTCATCTAGGTTATCCAATTTGTTGCTGCATAGTTGTTCATAATATTCTGTCATAATTCTCTTTATTTCTATAGGGTCTGTAGTAACGTCTTATTTCACTCTTGACAATAGTGATTATCATTCTTTTTAATATTTTCAAGCTGATATGTAAAAAATATCTAATTTTTTATGAATTTGCATTTAATTTATTATTTGTGTGTGGCAACACATTTTCATACATGGATTTTTTATTAAATAAATAAATTGTATATGTTATTTAGATGCTTTTGCTTGTCTTCTTATCAGTTACACTAATTTTTCTCTCTTTACTATTTCACTTTAAATTTTACAATGCTTTTTGATGCGTAGAAAATTTATATATACATATGTATATCACATATTAATTTGTGGTTTCTTCTGTTGCTTTTATATTTAGAATACTCTTTCTTAACCAGCATTACCTATGTTTATTTCATTTTAGTTCTTTTATGAATTTATAATTTAGGTAGGTTAATTTCTTTAAATTTATTTCTATGTAAGTTGTAAGACAGAAATTGCATTTTATCTTTTTTCAGTTATAATTTATTCAATGATTGTTTCACTCCTCAATTATTTTGTACACAAATTTAATTATATATTAAATTATGTCCATAGCCTCTTATGTTCATTTAAAATATCTGCCTCTTTATACTTGTACAAGTATTGAAACTTTACTGAATTAATGATTAGTATTGAAACTAATACTTTATATGTGATAGAATGAATCTCTTTTCTTTATTTTTATTTGTTTTTAAATTTTGAGGTAATTATTGTCAGTTTAAATTTTAAAGTAAACCTTAGAATCCTATTGACAAGTATAAAAAAGGGAGAGATGAGATTTTTATTTATTAAAAATTACTCACCAAGGAGTTAATCAGTTCATAATATTGAGTTCTTCAATGCATCACACACACACAGCACAAAATTATGTTTACACAAATACACATGTTTTCATTTTTTAAGTCTTCTTTTATGTCCCTCATCAGAATTATAGAGCTTTCTTCCCATAGAACAAGTGTATTTCATGTTAAATTTATTCACGTATATTTTAATATTTTCTCTTGAGATTTTTTTAACCATTATTGGACATTTGGGTTGTTTCACTCTTTTGCTATTATGAAAAATGTTTCTATGATCATTCATGTATGATATCTTGTGTGGACATAGATTTTTATTTCTCTTGAAAATATACCTAGGAGTGGAATTGCTGGATCATATAGTAACTCTATATTTCACTCTTTGAGGAACTGCCAGACCGTTTTCCAAAGCTACTGCACTGTTTCCGCCAGCAGTATATGAGTGTTCCAAGTTCTCCACTTCCTTACCAATACTTGTTATTATCTGACTTTTTGATTTAGCCATCCCAGTTGATGAGAAGTGGTATCTTACTGTGGTTTTGAATTGAGATTTGTATTATACTTTTAAATTAGTTAATTGCTGTTATAAAGTAAAGCTGTAGTAGCTCTTTTAACAAATCTTCCCATGATGACTCTTTCCTGTGCCTCTGTCAGACATATTGGCTGATATTCCTGCACAATGAACACTCATGGCTGGAAGGCTGCTCTCTTGCATATATATAGGAAGAGCCAGGGCAGTGTACTGCTTAGGAATACAAGTTCTGGAACCAGACTGCCTGTGGTCAAATCTCAGCTCTCTAAATTACATTCCGGTGTCACCTTGGGCAAGTTACACACATTGGACCACAAATTGTCCTCAACATCTTGTATTAATAGATAAGATTATGCAGAAAAGTGAATTCTTATTAAAAAGAGAATTTTAATGAATGCACACATACTGAAAGAAATGACCTTAGCTTTATATCAAAAAATATTGGTGAATTGTCATAAATATTTGTTTTAAGTTGAAATAATATTTTTCAGGTATATATGTATTATTTCTAATAATTCTCCACTTTAATAGCTTTTATCAATTTACAGATCAAATCTTTTTATCAATTGCATCAAATAAAAATACTTCCTTTTTTTTATTTTGTATGCACTTAAATTTTTTTCAATTAATTCCAATTGATTTTTAAGGAACAATCATCATCTAAAAGTAGTGGTTGCTGGTAATGTTTAATAACTAGCTCTGGAAAAACATATGTATGTATCTATGTTTATTATAAATTTTATTGACATAAAAGATGTGTAGCACACAGGTTACAAAAGAAATAATAAAATGTGCAGTACTTTTTATTGGAAATTCTATATAACCAATTGATTCTCACAGAATGCTTTCATTGAATTTTTCCAAACTCTTACATTTGTACCCAACCTATGGTTGCAATTCAACCACGAACTGACATAAAGAGTTGTAACCCATTTTGCTTTTTCCCAAGAAATATATTGTTGTTAAATTGGGTGTGTGATCGACAGTTAAACTCTTTCTCACTCTTGATCAAGAACAGGCCAAAGACATGAATCCATAATATTCAGATCTTTCCACTGCCAAGATCCTCCTGCTCAGGTGATTGTTCAGAGAATGGTGTCTGTAGTTGGATTCCCTTCTGTTCCTTTTATTGCAAAATGAGTTGTTGAATCATGCAATGAGACAAAGTCTGCCCAGTAACCTTTAAGACACTGCTCAGATGTATAAGCCAACTATAATCCAGGCAATGTGTTAGAAAAAAAATTAACTTTTATTTATTTTTTCCCCTCCTTACCTATTCTATGTAACTTTTAAATTTCTCATATATGTCTACAGTTTTCCACTGTGATTTTTACAGAAGCTCATCTGTTATACTCTACCTGTATTTATAATCCCTCAACCAACCAATAAGTATTTTTATTCTTTATGCAAACTCACCTGAGCCCTCTTCATAACTGCTTATCCTTGTTTCAAAAATAAAATGTTCTCTTCCATCATTTAGAACTAAAACTTAGAAATACTCTAAATTTTCCTCCTGTCCCTAGCAGCAAGCTATTCTGTTTTCTTAGAGAATTTTCCTTCCATTGATACGTAAGTTCTTTCCCTATAGTTGAGGATTTTTCTCTTTGCTTATCTTTATGTATTGCTTTATAGTTAAACATGAGGTATAGTTTCCCAAGAATGAAATGAGCACATTCCTAAAAATTTTTAATCCAGAATGAAAAAATATAAAATAATGATATTTACTATATATTTGTATTACTTAACAGAGATCCAGGAAACCTAAGGAAGTGAATCCAACCAGGTGTCCTTGAGGTGATTTCTACGCATGACCACCCCATGTATGTCAGAGTAGAACTGTGCTCTTGAGGGTTTTCAAATGCCTAATTTTTAAAAAACAATTGTGCGTGTGTGTGTGTGTTTGATGAAGGTTTACACAGCAGTTTAGGTTCCCATTCAACAATTTCTACACAAATTTTTCAGTGACATTGGTTATATTCTTCACAATGTGTGAATATTCTCATTATTTCCATTCTGGATGTTCTATTTCCATTAATCTAGTTTTTCTGCCCCCTTACATTCTCATCTTTGTTTTAAAGTTATTGTTGGCTATTTGGTCTCATTCAGGTGATTTTTTTTTTCTTTTTTATTGTACTTTAGATGAAGGTTTACAGAATAAGTAGTTTCTCATTAAACAGTATGCATATTGTTTTATGACAATGGTTAACAACCCCAAGACATGTCAACACTGTCCCTTCTCAACCTTGGGTTGCCTATTACCAGCTTTCCTGTCCCCTCTTGCCTTCTAGTCCTTGTCCCTGGACTGTTGTGCCCGATTAGTCTCGTTTTGTTTTATGGGGCTGTCTAATCTTTGACTGAATGGTGAACCTTGGGAGTGACTTCATTACTAAGCTAAAAGGGTGTCCGCGGGCCATACTCTCAGGGTTTCTCCAGTCTCTGTCAGGCCAGTAATTCTGGTCGTTTTTTGTGAGTTAGAATTTTGTTCTACATTTTTCTCCAGCTCTGTCCGGGACTTTCTGTTGTGATCCCTATCAGAGCAGTCAGTGGTGGTAGCTGGGCACCATCTAGCTGTGCTGGACTCAGTCTGGTGGAGGTCGTGGTCCATTAGTCCTTTGACATAATCTTTTCCTCGTATCTTGTTTTCTTCATTCTCCCTTGCTGCCGAAGGGGTTGAGACCATTGGAGTATCTTAGATGGCTGCTCACAGACTTTTAAGACCTCAGATGCTACTCATCAAGGTAGAATGTAGACCATTTTCTTTATAAACTGTGTTATGACAATTGAGCTAGATGTTCCCAGAGACCATGGTCTCCACAGCCCTCTGTCCAGCAATTCAGCCCCTAAGGGAGTTTGGATGTGTCTATGGAGTTTCCACAACCTTTCCTTGTACAAGTTGTGCTGGCTTCCCCAGTATTATGTACTGTCTTACCCTTCACCAAAGTGACCACTTATCTATTGTCTATTTAGTCCCCCCCCACCCCTCCCATCCCTCGTAACCAACAAAGATTGTTTCTTTTTGTGTGTAAACTTTTTCTTGAGTTTTTACAGTAGAGGTCTCATACAATATTTGTCCTTTTGTGACTGACTTATTTCACTCAGCATAATGTCCTCCAGTTTCATCCGTGTTATGAGATGCTTCACAGATTCATCATTGTTCATTATCATTGTATAATACTCCATTGTGTGTATGTACCATAGTTTGTTTATCCATTCATCTGTTGATGGGCATCTAGGTTGTTCATGCAGGTGATTTTTTTTAAAGGAACATACTATTTACATGGGATATTCATTATTTTGTGAGCCAATCTGTTATTTAGCTACAAGGTGACTTAAGGGATTAGTTTAGGTTCAAGGTTTGAAGAGTATCTCAGGGCAATAGTCGGGGAGTCCTCCAGTCTCAGCCAGTCCAGTAAGACTGTTTTATTATTATTATTACTATTAGGAATTTGACGTCTGTTCCACATTTTTATTCCATTTTATCAGGGTCTAAATATTGTGGCCCTGATTAGAACGGTCAGTAGTGGTGGCCACCATCTAGTTCTCTGGTCTCAGGGTAGATGAGGCCACGGTTTGTGTAGACTATATGTCATATAGACTAGTTTTTTCTTTGAATCTTTGGTTTCCTTCTTTCTCTTTTGCTCCAGACAAGCAGAGACCAATAGTTGTATCTTAGATGGCCACTCACAAGCTTTTAAGACCCCACACACTACTCACCAAACTAGGATGTAGAACATAACTTTATGAACTATATTATGTCAATTGACCAAGATGTTCCATGAGACTATGGTCCTAATCCTTCAAACCTAGAAAACCAAGGTGTTTCGTTTATATCTAAGAAGTATCTGTAACCGCGCCCCCTGTATGCTTTTGTATATATATGAATATATGTACATACAGTCACATAGTTGCATATACATATGCATATACATATGCATACACCTATATATACACATATATATACTCACATATACATACCTATATACATTTATGTCTATGTACATACACATATTTTTTGGTTGTTTTTGCTGTTGTTTTAAAATTATATATGCCATAGCAATTACCAACAGGTCCTTTTTGCTTGTGTACATTTTAGTGACATCATTTACCTTCGTCAAGCTGCCTACACTTTACACTCATTTGATGTCAATGTCTGATTTTCTTAAAGTAGATCATCTAACCCTTTCATCTCTGGCTAGACTGGAACTTCAACCTTTTGGTTCAGCAGCCGAACACGTTAACCATCCGCACCACCCAGGGACTCTGTAATATCCTTACTTCTCTTTATTTTTCTAGTAGCCAAAGTTCCAGTTCAAGGTAAAGCCAGAGTTCAAGCTCTACCTTGACTTGTTTCTCCAATCACCTGTGGTCTTCCAGTGCATCTGGTGATTTCTAGAGGGCAGTGGGATCCAAATGTCCATGGTCTTTCTTCGCTTGTAGTTCTCATTCTGCTGAAGTAGGAGACCGTAGAGGGATTTTAAACAGCCCTGGTGGCGCAATGGGTAAGCACCTGGCTGCTAACCAAAAGATTGGCAGTTAGACCCCACCAGCCACTTCGTGGGAGAAAAGACCTGGTGATCTGCTCCCACAAAGATGACAGCCTAGGAAATGTTTTGGGGCAGTTCTACTCTGTCCTACAGGTCGCTATGAATTAGAATGGACTTGATGGCACACAACAACAATAGAGGGATTTTAATAAGGTCTTATTTGATTACTTCCCAGGCAGCTGCCCCTTCTAAGGAAAGGAGTATGGTTTACATTACTGGTTGCCATTCAGTCGATTCTGACTCATAGCGACTCTGTAGGACAGAATAGAACTGCCACATAGGGTTTCTAAGGAGCAGCTGGTGAATTTGAACTGCTAACCTTTTGGTTAGCCACTGAGCTCTTAACCACACGCCACCAGGGCTCTATGATTTGCATTACCTCCTGCTAAATGTAATTCCTAAAGTTTCTAGTATGTGATGGCATTCCCAATGCTAATAAAGGTTTATCTCAATTTTTACTTCCATTCATCATTTGAATAACAATCTGAGAGCTGAAGATATCATGTGTCTGAGCTGGTTTTGCTATTTTTCTCTGGAAGTCTGTCTTTAAGGAAAGTAAAAAAAAAAAAAAAAATTAAACTCAGACTAAAAACATTATTTTAATTATGAATTCACTGTAAGGCATATTTGACCTGTGTTTCATATTAGTCTCAAAAGAGTCTCTCAGATAGTATTTACCTGAATGCTTCAAGAAGACATGAAACAGTCTTAGTGAGTTTTATAATGCTACCTGAATAAAATCATTTGGTCTCTGACTTTTGAGAAAGAGGATGTACAACATAAAAAGGAAGGATAAGAGAACAAACTATATTCATGTAAGAGAAAGAGAAGAGATTAAAGAAAAAAAAAAAAAAAATAGCCTAAAGTTCCAACTGGCCTTACGGTTTTCACAAAATGATTTTTTTTTTTTTTAAATAGCAACCACATAGGCTCCAAATGATCCCTGAGTCCAGTCAACTTCACGGTGATGCATGCAGATCAATTTCATTAGCCACCATAATTTCCTCACATAGATGTTAATCCCAAAACTCAGTCCCTCTTATGCGGGTCTTATGCCATCAGTATTTTATTTTTGTGTTAAGTACATGCAAAAATTACCCTGGCACTTGGTAGGAGGGTGGGAAATAGCTCCAAATCTTGGATGTAAAAGGGACATTCCCTTATGTGTCGCAGATGGGATTCTGAAGTTTATGGAGTTTTTTTAATGTAATAATTCAGGGACCTCTTGTGAATATTAATCTGATTGAGAATCTACTCTTCTATTTTACAGCGTCAGAAAAAAACAAAAAACAGAAAACCTGCAGGTTACTTTTGGTTCTTCTGATCTGTCTCTATCCATCCTCTGTGTACAGAATATGAGACCCATCTAAGAATATAAAACCTCATGCAGACCACATATTATTGTTGGCTTCAATGGAAAATTGATAGTCCTCTTTCTGCCACTTTTCATTCCTATGTAAATAGCTGAACCGTCACTCTATTTAGGGATGCTTGCTGTCTTTAAATACAATGGTACTATTTTGATCATCTGATTGTATTTTATTTTCTATACTTCCTTTATGTCCTGAGGCAGTTGAGGATTTAGAAGTCCTGACACTGAATTTGTCAGTATGGGAGCTCTTATGGACTGATGAAAAAGAAAAGTTGTAATTTAAGTTAATTAAATTTGTCAAAGTCTTCATACTTAACCAGATCAGGTCTAACTCTAAATAAACAAAATAACTTTGTATTGATGGTAAAATAAAGAAATGAAGATGGTGAGACTTGGTCTAAAGTATTTTGGCCGTGTCATCAGGAAGGACCAATCCCTAGCGAAGGATATCGTGCTTGGTAAAGTAGAGGATCAGAGAAAAGGAGGGAGACTCTCAATGAGATGTATTGACACAGTGGCTGCAACAATTGGCTCAAACATAGCAATGATTTTAAGGATGGTACAGGATAAGGGAATTTTTTTTTCTGCTATAACATTGCTATGAGTGGGAGACCATTTGAAGGCACCTAATAAGAACAACCACAAAATAAAGAAAATGTTCTCAGAAGATATTAGACCTATCAGACTTTACTATGAGGTTAAAACATTCAAAACAACATCATTTTCATAATGATAAAAGGACTAGAATCATACACAAAATTAAGACATATCTGATCGGTCAGATCCAATAATTTAGGATGTTTCCTTTTGCAAAATTTAACTATAAAAAAAATTAGTCTGTCCATGAGGTTCTGGTTCTAGGCTAAATAGAGTAAGTATGCTCTATCCTATCTGTCCCACTGAATGCAGCTATAACCCTGGACAGAATGCCTGAAGCAGGGGTGGGAGGGAGGGGAAAAAAAGGGAGTTTTTGCTTAGGGGACATTAAGTTTATGTTAATAGTGGTGGAATGACGTGGTGGAAAGAATAGCAAGAATAGTTGCATAACTTGAAGAATGTAATCAATGTCGCTGAACTGTACCTGTAGAAACTGTTGAGTTGGTGTATGTTTGGTGTATATTATTGCCATAATAAAAAATAAAATTTAATTTAAAAGTAAATGATAATAGGGAGGTTAGGAAAGGAGAGCACAATTGGAAGTAATACGATATTGGCAGCGAGTTTCTGTGTGTGTATGTGTGTGTGTGTTTTCCTCCAGGATCATCCTGCTTAGACTCAAAATCAACCAAAAACCTAGAAGGACACAGCAGATACAGACTGAAAGAGCTCTGAGAAAATCCCTCTTGTATAGGTTCAAGAGCAGGAAATTAGACTTCTAAGGGTCAGAAAGAGTGGGGTCCTCCTTTTTTTTTTTTTCTCCCATCCAAGCCCCCAGGTAATACCCAAGGTAAAGCATGACAGAGGAGGTGACAGCAACAGTGGATATGCAGGAGCCTAAAACTCTAAGCAGGAAGAATTCACTCTCACCAGAGTAGCCGTGGTCACAAGAGTGTGGGCCAATACCCTACTGCTGTTTTTCTCTTTTTTCCTCCCACTTCTTGGTCCCAATACAGATGCCATTATAGGAATTGTGAATCAGAGCACAGAAAATAAAGCCTGGCTTTCTGACTAAAGTACTGGAAAGGGGGCCGAGAGGAGAATGAAAGAGAGATTGCAGAGAGGAGAGAGAGCAAGAGAAATTCTATAATGTTGTTTATGAATTCTTGGGCTTATCTACAAGGGGTGCATGAGTGTATCTAATCCTAAACAGCATACTAAAGGCTCTAAGAATTGCATTAAATGTAAGCAACTAGCTAGGTCCTGGATTGGCCACTGGAGTTGCACATATCAGACAAACCTAAATAGCACTGCAGTGGTCTAGAAAAATGAATCTATATTTGAACTACAGCCTAAAGAAGGTGAGTCAAAAATTGGACAAAACTAATAAGGTAAATTATATGCTAAAGGAAACTTTTAAAAAAAAGTCAATAGTTTTCTCCAGCTATAAATAAGACCAACAAGACCCACAATCTCAAAATATAATATTTAAAATATCCATATAAAAGCATATAGGAAGAACAGTTACAGATACTTCTTAGATATAACCAAACACCTCAAAATATAATATTTAAAAAATCCGAAATTGCTCAGTAAATGAAGGACCAGGTAAATCTCAATTCTCAATAGAAAAGGCAACAAAAGCAGCTATTATAACCATGCTCCAAGAAATAAAGGTGTACACTTTGGAAACAAATAGAAATATAGAAAGTCTCAGCAAAGAAGTAGAAAATATAAAGAAGAACCAAATGGAAATTTGAGAACTAAAACTACAAAAATTGATATAAAAAATTTAGTTGATGTGCTCAATAACAGAATGCGGATGACAGAAGAATATGTCAGTGAACTTGGAGATAAATCATCCCATCTGAATAAGGAAAAAACGATTGTAAAAAATGAACAGAGACTCAGAGACCTCTGCCAAAAGCAAAATGTCTAACGTTTATGCCATCAGAGTCCCAGAAGAAGATGAGAAAGCGTATGGCCCAGAAAAAATGTTTAAAAATAATGGCTGAAAACTTTCTGAATTTGACAGAAGACATAAACTTATAGGTTCAAGAAGCATATTGAACCCCAAAAAGGATAAACTAAAAGAAATCCATACCCAGACATATAATCTAATAGCTATAAATTAAAGAAATAGAAAAAAAATTGAAAGCAGCCAGAGAAAAGCAAAGCATTACATATAGGGAACCAATGACTAGAAAGACTGCATATTTCTCATCAGAAACCATGGAGATAAAAAAGCCCTGCAACAACATTATTAAAGTGCTGAAACAAAAGAACTGTCAATCCAGAATTGTATATCCAACAAAAATTCTTTCAGAATGAAGGTGAAATAAAGCTGTTGTCAGGTAAAAGAAAACTAAGCAAATTCAGCAAGTACGTTGCTGTCGTTAGGTGCCGTCGAGTCGGTTCCAACTCATAGTGACCCTGTGTGCAAAAGAATGAAATACTGCCCAGTCCTGCGCCATCTTCAAAATCAATAGCAAGTACACCTGCTATTAAAAAAAATTACTAATTTCTGCAAAAATAAGGGAAATGATACCAGAAAAAAAGCTTGGAACATCAGAAATGAAGGAAGAGTAAAAGAAATGTAGATATATAGGTAAATATAACAAGACAATTTTTTTCTGCTCTTATGGTCTTTGAAACATTCATACAGTTGAAGGAAAATGCTTCAGCATTGTCTGAAAGAATTTTCAATGTATGTAGGTGTAATCAATATTATTGTTGTTATTAGTTGTTATCAAGTCAGTGCGGACTTATGGTGACCCCCTATGTGCAGAGTAGAACTGTACCATGGAAGTTTCAAGGCTGTGCCCTTTCAGAAGAGGAGATTGCTAGGCCTGTCTTCTGAGGCATCTTTGGGTAGGTTTGAACCACCAACCTTTTGGTTAGTAGTCCTCTTAACCGTTTGTGCCATTCGGGAGCTCTAGATGTAATATATGAAAACTATTAAAAAAAGAAGGAAGAGAATAAACAGACCTATATAATGGGCAGGCTTCAACACTCTACTTAAATTGGGAAAATGTTAATCCAAGGTAGAAAGTGAAAAGTTAAGTATGTACATTGTAATCCCTGAAGCAACCACCAAAAAAACTATACAAAGATATATAGTCTAAACTAAATAGATAAAATAAAGTGGAATGCTGAAGAAATATTCAACTAATCCAAAAAAAGAGCATTAAAAGGTAATCAATGAAATGAAAAATGGAGGAAACAGAAGACAAAAAAAAAAAAAATACCCAAAATGGTAGACCTAGATCCAAATACAAAAATAATTACACAAAATATAAATAATCTAAATGCACCAATTAAAAGATATTGTCATATGAATAAAAAGAAGACCCAACCGTATGTTAAAGGTAAAAGGATGGAAAAGATACCCCATCCAAACAGTAGTGAAAAGAACGCTTATGTGGCTATATAAATATCAGATAAAATAGAGCAAGGGTAATTGCCAGGGATAAAGAGACATTGCATACTGATAAAACTCAAAGTAAACATGAAAATCCCAAATGTTTACACATTTAACAACAAAGCTTCAAAACACAGGAAGAAAATTTATAGAAACAAAAGAAAAAATTATAGTTGGAGACATCGATACTCTTCTCTCAGTAGTCAATAAACAGGTAGAAATAAAATCATCCAGGAAAAAAAATTACTAAACAACACCACAGCCAAATGGATCAAATTGACATTTATACAATGCTGTATCCAACAGCATCATTCTTCTCAAGTACACATAGACATTCACCAAGATAGACTATATCCTAGGTCATAAAACAAACTTAGCAACTAAAAAAAAAAAAAAAACATACAAAGTATGGTCTCTGACCACAATGGGATTAAACTAGAAATCCATTACAGAACGATAATAGGAAAATCCCCAAACTCTTGAAAATTAAAAAACACACTTCTGAATAATTAAGAGGTCAAAGAGGAAATCTCAAGGGAAATTAGAAAAGTAGTTTGAACAGTATGAAAAGAAAAATGCAACATACCAAAACTTGTGGGCTGCAGCTAAAGCAGTGCTTAGAGGGAGATGTTTAACATGAAAACGCCATGCAAAGGTGAAGCTGTGTAGGAGCCAGTTTCTGGCTGAGAGATACTCTACTGGAATGAGAAGTTCTGGAATAGAGACGCGGAGGAACTCAAACTGTGTGTTCAGATTCTATCAGGTTTCCAGGAACAGGGATACAATTAAGGAAACTCATTTAATGAGAGTTTATTGAAAAGTTGCACAAGAATACAAAACAAAGCAAAAATCGGAAACCTGCCTTGTGCATTCAGGCTCTGTTGGGTTTCAAGGAACAGGGACAAGCTTCGACGACCTCATTTTGTCAGAGTTTATTGCCGGGCTTCACAGAGAATACAAAATAAGGCAAAAAATCAGGAAAAAGTGTTGGTAGACACATAGCCATGCCCCACTGGGAAATGATCTTTGTTCATCATCATTTAGGTTAAATGAATGCATGGATTTTGGATTTAAGCAGCCTTGGGTTCAGATCCAGGATCTGCCACTTACTGGTTAGATGATCAGAGGTGATATACTAACCTTCAGTCTCTGGCATAATGAGCATACAGCAAATCCTCAGTATGGCAGATAATAGTGGTGGCGGGGTGGTAATGGTGGGGGGGGGTGGTAATGGTAATGGTGATGGTGGTGGTGATAATGGTAGTGGTGGTTGTGGTGGTAATGGTAATGGTGGTGGCAGTGGTAGCAGTAGTAGTCATAATAGTAATAGTAGTAGCAGTAACTTTAGAGATGCTGCAGTACCTCTGGTTGTCTCCACGCTGTTGACTCAGTTCCTCCATTTCTGCTTCTCTGCTCTCATTTCTTTTTCCTCCCTTCATTCCTTGCTTTGGGGTCCTCAGGATCCTGAGTTACTTGCCTACTTGGGGAATGAGCCAGGATGCCATGTCTCCGCAGCACTAACAGCATAAGGGGACATTTCTCCAAGCTGAGGATTCATTAGCCCATTTATTCCTCACCATGACCCCACGAGGTAAGTAGTTTTATCTCAGTTTTGCCAGCGATTAACAGAAGTTCACATACTACAGAAATTTGTCATTGTCACACAGTGAATGTATAACAAAATTAAGTCTGACACACTGGCAATCCTGTGCCAGTTTTCCTACTCCACACTGTTTGCAGGGAGAATCCAAATCAATGGCAAGCACCTTCCCGTTGTTTATGAAGTAGGTTCTGGTCCCTCTGAGTTATAGGAAGCCACTTACTCTAGCAGAGCTGGAATATATAGCAAAACTGACTTGAGTTTTCCCTCCAGATTTCATTCCTGATTACCTCTTAGTGGAAATGATTAAAAGCATGAAGAAAAGATTCTACCACCCATCTGTCAGTTTGTTGTACTGTGGTGGCTTGTGTGTTATGATGCTGGAAGCTATGCCATAGGTATTTCAAATACCAGCAGGTATTCCATAGTAAACAGGTTTCAGCAGAAGTTTCCAGACTAAAACAGACCAGGAAGAAAGGCCTGGCCATCTACTTCTGAAAATTGGCCACTGAAAACCTTATGGATCACAACCGAACATTGTCTGACTCACTTGCTTTGGACATATCATCAGGCGGGATCAAGTCACTGTTGAAGGACATCATGTTTGGCGAGGTACAGGGCCAGCGAGGGCGAAAGAGGTCCTCAGTGAGATGGATTGGCACAATAGCTACAATGATGGACTCAAACATGCCAATGATTGTGCATAAAATTATGACGTAAGTTGTTATATACAACATCTGTTGTACATAAGGTCTCCATGAGCTGGAATCAAGTTAATGGCAGCACTTATCTATCATCCATCTACCTACCTACCTACCTACCTATCTATTTATCTATCTAGAAAAGGTTAGGAAAAAAAGCAAAAGGTCACAAAAATCCACCAAATGAAACATTCCATATTAAATAATCAAGAGTAGACTGATTGCTTGCTCTAGTGGATTGCCAGGAAGTTCTCAGGGGAGCCTTCAGAGGATTATTTAAACCTAACAGGCCCTGTTTGCCTCATTCCTTTAAGCCTTCAATACTTTGGCAATCCATGTATTAGAAACCGTTACGCATCTGCTTCCTTGGATGGAGTCTGCAGAGATTTCAGGAGCTGTCTCAGGAAAGCAGAGAAGAGCTCTGAGAGCCTTCGACACCACCGCAGCAGACAGCTCCCTTGGGAAGGGACTTCCTTGGCCTCCTGTGGTAATTCATTCTGGGATCTGCATCTCATAACTTTCCCGTCAGAAAGGATCTCTTTACATTGACCTCCTTCCCCCCCTGTTGCCACTTAAGCCCACTTCCTCTGGGAGAGTGGGAACAGCTGGCCACCAGTCTCCGTGTAATTATCCCTCAGGAAACCGAACACTGGCTGATGGTATTTGTAATACACGTTGAGATTTTTGATGCTGCCAAAAATCTTGTTGAAGGGTGTGTGCGTCTTTGCCTTCCATATTCCAAGATGACACTGCTGATGAGTTGCTCCCCATGTGTGTCAGGAGGGCTGAAAAATCTGATTTGCGATCTTGGAAAGTGTGTATGTGAGCATTGTCCTTCACCTGACTGCAGATCTCTTGCTGCTCAGAGCTCTGCCTCCTGACCTTGCAAAATTATCTAACGCTCATGCTCAAACACTCTCCTCTTGTTCTCTGCCCCCTTTCCCTCAAAATACCTCTCATATTGCTGAATTCCAGGACCCTCTCTTTTCTCCGGTTTCTGAGTGTTACTTGGCCATGCCACATCATTTGAAAGACTTCTCTAGTCCTTATCACATTCCTTTAGCCTGCCTGGCTTGAGTTCTTTCTGCAACAGCTGCTTTCAAATCCTGCAGTCACTCAGTTCCCAGTCTGTTCAAATTCATTCGCTGTTCTTTAATCGTGGTAGTTGCCTTCACACTGTTAAAATTTGGCCACCAATTTTACCTTCAACATTTTGCTCTTTTCAAACAGTGGTCCTCAAACCTGAGTATGCATTTGGATGACTTGTATAACTCTGTTAAACGCAAATGAACAAGCATCGTCCTAGACTCGCCAAATCCAAGTGACCAGAGACGAGCTCCTTATGCAGGTCTGTTAAGAAAAACCTTCCACCTGAGGTTCTGAGGTTCTAAAGTGAAGCCTGGTTTGTTGTTGTTAGCTGCTGTTAAGGCAACCCCATGCACAAGGGGTTTGGTCCTGCCCGGTCCTTCACCATTCCCAAGATCAGTTGCAGATCAAACCATTGTGATCCATAGGGTTTTCATTGGTTTATTTTTGGAAGTAGATCACCAGGCCTTTCTTCCTAGTCTGTCTTAGTCTGGAAGCTCCACTAAAACCTGTTCAGCATCGTAGCAACATGCAAGCCTCCACTGATGAATGGGTGGCGGCTGTGCATGAGGTACATTGGCTGGGAATTGAACCTGGGTCCCCTGCAGGAAAGGTGAGAATTCTACCACTGAATCACCAGTGCTCCCCATGAGGGATGATTAAGTGGTTCCTAATATCTCTAGATAGCAATGGTTCTCAAGCTTTAGGGTACATCCCAATCTTCTGGAGGGCTCGATAAAACACAGATTATTGGTCCCACCCCCAGAGATTCCATTTAGTAGGTCTGGGGTGGGAGCCAATAATTTACATTTCTAACCAGTTCCCAGTTGATATTGATACGGCTGTTCTAGAAGCACACTGTGAGAATCACTCCTTTAGAGACTCTTTTGGTTTATGGAGTTGATCATTAGTACAAGGTAAAGGAGAATGTGGGTGCCACAGAAACATTTCCTGCCAAGAGAAGATGCCTAGTCAATATGAAAACTACTAGAGGAACCAGAGATGAGAACTGTGAAATTGAATTTAAAACTAAGCAGAACCCTAAACAGGGAGGCACTCCACCAGGCTTTCTGCAGGCATAAAAGATGTAGTAGACATTTGTTGATTTTTCGCCTGCCTGATATCTCTTCCTCTGTCTTCTGTTAAGAGGATTTTCTTTTCAAGGACCTATTCCATGTAGCGGGAATGGAAATGATAGGGCATCATAACTCAGTATCTCCTGCCCACAGTGTGTGGACTAGGGGTGGATGTATCACCCAGTGGGCCAATGAGTGCTCTGGCGGGATTCCCAGAAAAGAGGCCCTCTGTCCTTCTGAAATCACAGATATATACCACTTGTAGAAAGCGCTTGCTTGAATGATAAAACACAGAAAAGAAGAGTTGAAAGGTGAACGAAGAGAAAGAAAGTGACCTAGTAAGAGTAGGGGAGGGATGAAGTCCTACCTTTGAGTACCTACTCAGTCGTGCACGGGGCTGCTCTATAATGACACCTAAGCTTCTCAGCTGCATAAGCCAGCACATTTGTTTTTACTTCAGGTATTTTGCATTGAATTTTTTATCATCTTCAACCCTAAGAGCTCTGATTAATATAATACACACATCCCAATTTCTACCATCTTAAGCAAATTTCCACCCCGTAATAAATTGGGATTTTAAAACATGTTAAGAGTAAATGTGGTTTGTGCAATGTTATGTTACACAAAGGGGGACCCCTCATCAAATATATTTGGGTAATACTTTAAATTATAGCCCTCTCTTGGAAATGCATTTCACATATTAGCATAGTTAAGAAACTGAGAAGTCCTGGAGTAAATAAATCGTTTAATTTTTTTTAACTCTGCATTTTCCAAATATATTTAACCATTGGGACCTTCTGTTTTGGTGGAACTGGCTATTCAATACCCATAGCTTTTGTTTTACTTCTGTGATGAATTTGAGGCCACTTTATGTGGTCTATAGGTGAAGTATTGCTCCTGAGTATAAACCATTCCTCTTGAAAATACATCGTGCCTGTTATAGAGCAAATACTATGTGAAACTAAAAGGTATGTGGCCCCTTTCCTGGAAGGACCACTCTATAAATATCACCATTTTTTAGCTTAGACTATGAAAGATTAAGTGACATGGTCAAAGTTAAGGGAAAAATAAGTCTTCCTTTGATTTGGGAAGAGGCCTATATTTTTTAAACAGCTGGTCTTTCTTTTAAGTACCAATATCGGAGCTTGGCTTCGAAGTCTATCCAGTACAGTGAAAGGCTCCTGCCCTGGCTCTCTGTAAACCCGCAGAGGAAATCACATGGTCCTGAGGTCATTGCTTTTTATTGAAGAACAAATCCACAGGGCAAGTGTAGGAAGGAGAGCTGAGCAGAGGCGTGGTCTCTATTCCTCATATTCCTGCTTCTCCAAGAACCATTCTCTGATTCTCAGCTACTCTGATTCCCTCAGCTACTTTGAAAATAAAGACAACAATAATTCTGATAAGACAATATATTCATTTCTTCCACTCCAGGGTCTCCAAGGTCTTTCTTTTGGGCAGCTCCTAGAAATTCTGACAAGACTAGATTCCTGAGTGATAGTCTCTAAGCATCATCCAGCTCTTCAGCGTACCCCAGGCCTTGGGGGCTATTCTGGAGGCACTGTGGTCCCTTCTACTCTTCTAGTACTGTGGCTTCCACAAAGCTCCTCAGGCTGGTGCCTCTGTTCAGCTTTTACATTCACCGTGCTCAGCCAACTTTCCCCACTTCCCTAAGTAGGCACTCCTATCTCTACTACCATCTACCATCTTGACTGCTGCATCCTTGGACCCCAAACCCACACCAGAGCTATTATATTGTCAAAGCTGCATGGCATTACATGGGGCTATGGGAGAGATGCCCCCATTCCTTTCATTCGTGTGTGCTCATCCTGCTTTAAAGGAATCTCGGAGCAGCAGTGAATATGACCAATGTCTTAAAGATGTTTCAATGAAACAACTCTAAATAATTTTTGTCCTGGATTTTCTTAGGCTGAAGAAGTGAGTCTGATGGAGTTGTAATTGGAAGATAAATTGAAATAACTGAAACTGAGCTGTATTCAGAAATGCTCCCCTTTGGTGACAAACACTTTCTTGCTGGGTCAAGCTCAATGTGCCCGCCTCCATCTTGCCTCAGATTGAGTTCTCCAAGAAAACGGGTTTCTGGAGCTCTCACTTCCCTGCCTAGATATGTCTGAGGCTCTGTCTTAGTTAGCTGGCACTGTTGTAACATAAATACCACACGTGGGTGGTTTTAAAGAATCAAAATTTATTTTCTCACAGTTCTGAAGACTAAAAGTCCAAATCAGTGTCTCAGTTGGGTTGATGCCAAAGAAAAGAAGAAAAAAAAAGCATTGCCATAGAGTTGATTCCTACTCGTAGCGACCCTATAGCAACCCCATAGGACAGAGTAGAACTGCTCCATAGGGTTTCCAAGGAGCAGCTGGTGGATTCAAATTGTCGACCTTTTGGTTAGCAGCCAGACGCTTAACCACTGTGCCACCAGGGCTCTTCCTTTTCAGTAATCCTGGGCATTTCTTGGTCCCTTGACTTATAAACCATCTTCACATGGTGTCTCCCTTCCCTAGTATGTGCTTGTTTCTTTGTCTAATGTGCTCTCTTTGTAACGCAGAAGTTATTAGTTTTAGGAAACACCCTGCACTGATACGGCCTCATTAACATAACAAAGAAAAACCTGTTTCCATACAGGATTACATACATAGGTACAGGAGTTAGGAGTCAATACACATTTTGTGGGAGACACAATTCAATCCATAACAGGCTCATACTCAAGGTGGAATCCTCACTACAAGTTCATTAAAATGAAACAACAAAGACAGCAAAGGAAATAGAGTATCAAGAGAGAAATAAAGAAATAGAGTATCAGTATCTTGAACCTGGTAGTCATAGATATTTATATATGCAGTTAACATTTACTTTCTTTTATGTCAATGATTGGAAAACATTTTCTCTAAGGGAGCATGTAGTAAATATTTTAGACTTTACAGGTCACATGGTCTCTGTTGCAACTACTCAGCTCTGCCGTTGTAGCCCTAAAGCTGCCATACACAATCTGCAAATGAACAACCATGGCTGTGTTCTAATAAAACTTTATTTACAAAAACAGGTAGCAGGCTGAGTTTGGCCCTTGGGTTTGCTGACCTCTGTTCTACTTTATAGAAATATTTCAAAATCTCCCTTCTTTAAAATGCTTGTAATCCATTTTGCTGATACACATATTAGAAAAAGCATTTTATATTTTCTTTTGTTATTATGGTTGATCTTCATTCAAACGTTTGATGCTGTATAATTACAGGCTGTTGAAACATGTCTTTAAGGTCTCACATTGCAGTTAACTTGGGAGCTTGAGGTAGTAACAGACTGGGAAATGTTTATTTAACTCAGTCAGTTTACCAGAGCTGAGGAGGTATTTTTCAATCTCTCTCCCAAATACCAAAGATAAACATATCCTTCACTCCACCTCAAGAACACATGAGAACATAGCCAAAACCAAATCCATTGCTGTTGAGTCAATTCCAACTCATAGCAACCCTATAGGACAGGATAGAACTGCCCCCTAGGGTTTCCAAGGAGCGCCTGGTAGATTCAAACTGCTGACCTTTTGGTTAGCAGCCATAGCTTTTATAACTACCACGCCACCAGGGTTTCCTGAGAACATAGCACAGGTACCTAATTTCCATCAGTTCTTCTAACTGCCTACCACCTCCTTCACCCCAACACATCCCTGATGATATTTTTAAGGCTCACATTTATTTTGCACCCATTTCTTATAGCTCAGATAAGACTGCACTGCACACACTTTTGTTCCCACTTACACTGCCTTCTACTTTATCTCCTTTTCTATTTTTACCCCCAATTCCATCCTTTTCTAGTTATCCCTTACACGAGTGATTAAAAATCTTTGTATATTCAAAATCAATTTATCTTGGTTAAGGAGATGATATAAAGAAGTAAGTACAGATACACTAGAGTTTCATATAAGAGGATCTCAGGGTTGGAGAAATGCTCCTTTCTGTATTTCAAGAATGAGATAGAGATCCTCAGGATCACTCTACAAACAGGAATAGATCACCTGGGCTGCATCAGATCCTGTGCTAGGCATTTTACATGTGTTATGTCATTTACACTCTGCATCAGTTTTTGCTTCACTCCAAAGCTCAGTGAATTAAAACAACAAGCATTATTTTCATGATTTTACACACTAGTAAAAGGCAAAGATCAGCTGATATACCAACATATCCCACTGGTTACTCTGCTAGTGAAACAGCAAGAAGAAGATTTAAGGGTGAAAAGTACCAGCAAGAAATTAAGAATGTAATCTGATTTGGACTTCCGGGCAATGTGGTGCTATAAACAAAAGCACCATGCCATCCCTCCGCAGCAAAGATCTGAAAAACTAAGCCAGAGAAAACGACAATCCTGAAACCCTAAGCAGCAAATGAAGAGATAAAGAACTCAGCCAAGCACCGAATGGAATAAGAAACTGACCGAGAACAGAGAGTGAGGAGAGATACATGCAGAGGTCCCCTATCAGCTAATGCAGCATGGATCTGCCATCTTGGACTCCTATCGGCGATCAGTGAGCAAGGGATATGGGAAAGCAGCTTCACGGAGCTTCCAGCAGGAGACAGAACAACCAGTAACCAGTGATACATGCTTTCCCACCCCCTACCCCTCTTCACCCCCACTTGGCCTCCTCTGCTTCCTGTGGCTACAGTCTCTTAGCCGGGAAGCACTGGCTTCACCTCAGGGCTGCTTGGATTCCATCTGCCTGCACTGGCCGGCTCCCTGAGTTCCATTTGTTGGCTGCTGGTGTTGCTTTTTTCCACTTTCGATTTCTTCCATACCTCTCACCACATCCTCCTCCTTTCTCTCTAATACCTGGCTCTGTGCGCCATCTTTGCTTCTTCCTGAAAGGCTGTGAAACGCCACTCGAATGTGAAATTGCTTCCTGGCCTGTGCTGCCACGCTGGTGGGATCCTGGGGCTTTTTTTGGTTTGTTTTGAATTGTTTGTTTTCTTTTCTTGAATTGGGAGTCCGCTCTAACCAGGCAGTACTGCATGGCTTGGGACTTACCCCCTCAGTTTGCACAGACGTGCAGAGGGATCTCTGAGGGCATTTCTTTTTTCTTGTTTTTTTTTTTTGGGGGGGTGGGGGTTCTTGTGCCTTTTTTTTTTATTATTTGTTTTGTTTTCTTTTCTCTCGTTTTCCCTTTTTCTCTTTCTTCATTACTCAGTTTCTCATCTCTCTCTACTTACCTTCTCTTCCTGTCTTCTGAATACCTGGTGCTGAGTGATACCTCTACCCCTTCTAGCCAGGCTGTACTTCATGGTCTGGGAGCAACTTCCCCAGACCTCGCAGCCTCACTAGTGGGATCCCTGGGAGCTTTTCTTTTTTCTTTCTAATTTTTATTTATTCATTTTTTTCTTTTCTTTTTTCTTCTTCTCCTTTTAGTTTTTCTCCATTTCTCAGTCTTTCATCTCCCCACTCCAATGGCAAGTTCCCTTAGCACTCTTTTTTGTTTGTCTCCTGTTCCTCTCTCCTCTCTCTCATCTTTCCCATACCCATCTTGGCTCCACACATCACAGTCTCCCCCGTCCATCCTGCCTACCTGTACCATGCACTGAACATCACACCCCCAAGCAGCACAGGCATGGCCTACTGGAACCTTCCCTGCACTGATTCCCGGCCCACCCTGTTGGCCATAGTATGTGCCACAAACAACCCATCCCAGCAACTCCTCTTCAGCTAGATGTGCCCTGCTATCCCACATCTGAGCAACTGACTCTGCCCATTGGAGAAGGAGGTGAAAAGTATCGTGCCCACAGACAAGCAAACAACAAAGAACACACAGCCTGCCTGCTCAGACATAGCCAAATAAAACAAAAAAGCAGGATGAAACAAACAAATCTACAATCAATTAAACAAAGAAAATAACTACCGAATGCCCCGAAGATAGCAGACAATATCAAAAAGTTTACAAAAACAGGACAGGATGGTTCTAGTAGGCATCCAAAATAAAACACCAGATGACTTTCCAGTAGAAGAAAAGTCACTAGAACTACCTGATAGAGAATTCAAATCTCTAAAATTCAGAGCTATCCAAGAGTTGGAGCAAAAAGCAGACAAAAATGAGGAAAAAATAGACAAATTCATGGAAAAGGCAGACAAATTCATGGAAAATACAGACCAAAAAAATGGAAGAATTCAGGGAAATAATGCAGAAACAAAATGCCAAAATAAATTCACAACTAAAAATCATACAAAAACAACAATTAGAAATCCAAAAGATAGACAACAAGGTTTCAGAAATGGACAGTGTCATAAAAGGGCTGAGGAGCAGATTTGAAATGGTGGAAGACAGGATCAGTGGAATTGAAGACAAACACTTGGATACAACTCTGTTCGAGGAAAACTCAGAAAAAAGAACAAAGAAAAATGAAGATACCCTGAGAATTATGTGGGATACAATCAAAAGGAAAAATTTACAAGTGATTGGAGTTCCAGAACAGGGGGATAAAACTGAAAACACAGAAAGGATCATTGAAGAGCTGCTGACAGAAAACTTCCCCAATATCATGAAAGATGAAAAGCTGGCCATCCAAGAAGTTCAACGAACCTCATATAGGGTAGACCCCAAAAGAAAATCACCAAGGCATATCATAATCACACTCACCAAAACCAAACACAAAGAATCCAGAGAGCAGCTTGAGAAAAACAAAAAGTCACATACAGAGGAGAAACAATAAGACTAAGCTCAGATTATTCAGCAGAAACCATGCAGGCAAGAAGGCAATAGGATGACATATATAAAACCTTGAAAGAAAAAAAACTGCCAGGCAAGAATAATATATCCTGCAAAGCTCTCATTCAAATATGATGGTGAAATTAGGACATTTCCAGATAAACAGAAATTAAGGGAATATGCAAAAACAAAACCAAACTTACAAGCATTACTAAAGGGAGTCCTTCAGTCTGAGAACAAACAACATCAGCTCACAGGCTGAATCTAGGATGCAAGATCATACCAGCCAGATACCTATCTAGAAAATGAACTCTCAAGGACTATCCAAAACCAAAAGAAATACAACAGGGAATCAGAGAAATTGATCTGTAAATGACAACAACAACAGAACAATAAAAGAGGGAATAAATGGTGTAGGTATAGAACCTTCTAATGGAGAAGAAGGCAAGGCGATACCAAGCAATAATAGACTGCTTCAAACTTAGGAAGATAAGGGTAAATTTCATGGTAACCACAAAGAAAGTTAACAAACATATTCATCAAAATAAAGAGGAAAACATAAAGTCTCAGTAAAAACAAAACCTACAAAAACAAAAGAAATGAAAAACAAAATCCATAAACAAAAGGAATTCAGCACAGGAGAGTAAGAGGACATTATGCTGAGTGAAATAAGTCAATCACAAAAGGACAAATATCGTATGAGACCTCTACCGTAAAAACTCAAGAAAAAGTTTACACACAAAAAGAAACAATCTTTGTTGATTACGAGGGATGGGAGAGGTGGGGAGGGGGAATACTAAATAGACAATAGATAAGTGGTCACTTTGGTGAAGCATAAGACAATACACAATACTGGGGAAGCCAGCACAATTTGTACAAGGAAATGTTATGGAAACTCAATAGACACATCCAAACTCCCTGATGGACTGAATTGCTGGGCAGAGGGCTGTGGGGACCATGGTCTCAGGGAACATCTAGCTCAACTGTCATTAACAGTTAATAAAGAAAATGTAGTACATTCTACCATGGTGAGTAGTGCCTGGGGTCTTAAAATCCTGTGAGCAGCCATCTAAGATACTCCAATGGTCTCACCCCTTTGGCAGCAAGGGATAATGAGGAAAACAAGATACAAGGAAAAGATTAGTCCAAAGGACTAATGGACCACACCTACTATGGCCTCCACCAGACTGAGTTCAGTACAACTATATGGTGCCTGGCTACCACCACTGACTGCTCTGACGGGCATCACAACACAGGGTGCCGGACAGAGCTGGAGAAAAATGTAGAACAAAATTCTAACTCACAAAAAAAGACCAGGCTTGCTGGCCTGACAGAGACTGGAGAAACCCCAAGACTATGGCCCCCAGACACCCTTTTAGCTCAGTAGTGAAGTCACTCCCAACGTTCACCATTCAGCCAAAGATTAGACAGCCCCATAAAACAAAACTGCAGGAGACTAATGGGGCACAACAGTCCAGGGACAAGGACTAGAAAGCAGGAGGGGACAGGAGAGCTGGTAATAGGGAACCCAGGGTTGAGAAGGGACTGTGTTGCCATGTCATGGGGTTGTTAACCATTGTCATAAAACAATATGTATACTACCTATTTAATGAGAAACTATTTGTTTTGTAAACCTTCATCTAAAGTAAAATTAAAAAAAATTAACAACAAAGAATATAATCTGAAATAAAAAGCGATACTATACAGTACTTTTGAAGTTTTTTTTTTTTTTAACCTCCCCCCAAACATCCATTTCAAGGAAGAGAAGGCTATAAGAACATTATAAACATCTCCCAAGAGCCCACATCACAACTCTGCAGTTGCCTGGATGTTCCTCTGGTCTGGGGCTCAGCTGGGACAGATCTCCTCAATCACTCCACAAAGTACTGCCAGCCTAAGCTTATTCCCAGGGTGGCAGAAGGCCTCCATGCAAAACAGAGCAGCCCCACATGCAAGCATTTTTCAAGTCTCCCTTTGCATCACTTTTGTTCTGATCACAACAGACAAGCAAGTCACTGGCCAAGCCTCCAATCAAGGGGTGGAGAAACAGACTCCACCTCTTGATGGGAGAAGAAGTAAAGTCCCATGACAAAGTGGGGTGCATACAGAGAAGCATGGACATTGGGGACCATTGCTACAACCCTATGCCCCAGCCAGCTATATATGCAACCATGCACAGCCCTTCTCTAAGGGAATCCACACCCAGAGTCTCCAGTGTGAAATACAGAGGAGTAGGTTCAAGACAATCATTGCACTCTCAGTGAATATGAATCATTGTCATGGTGTCAGGAAGATGCTGAAGGAAGGAAAACACTGGAGAAGAGGTCAAACGTAACTGTAGAAACTAAAGACCATCCAAAAGAAAAGAAGGAAGAATTGCTGTGAAGAATTTCTTGAACAAAAGAGTCGTATTAAAGCACCTACTGGTACCTAAGAGCAATGGAAAATTTTTGATGGTAGAATAGAATAGGTACAAGGAGAAGAAGAGACGGGAGCCAAAGATAAAAGGATAAAGAGTAAACAAAGAAATCATTGAACATGATGGGAACTGACCCCCCCCCCCATTGCTGTTGAGTTTATTTCAACTCATAGCAACGCTACAGGACAGAGTAGAACTGCCCCATAGAGTTTCCAAGGAGCGGCTGGTAGATTCAAACTGCCGACCTTTGGTTAGCAGACGATCTCTTTAACCACTGTGCTACCAGGGCTCTGATGGAAATTAAAGTGGGAAGATATTTAGAAGAGTGCAGAGGAAGAGGCAGAAGGTAAGACAGAGTATGAGAGAGGAAGACAGAGAGGGAGAGAGAACTAGAGGGACAGAGAATCCTAGTTAGAGGTCAAGCACACTAACAGAGAGTTTATAAACATTACTCAGACCTGGAGTGGTGGGCGGAGCTTTGATTCAGAAACTTGTTTTCCTTCATTAGTTAGTATATCTTAGTTGAAATTCAACCTCAGAAGAAAATTCCCTGTAGATCACGGCATAATAAATACATCTTTGGGGTCTTTTCTGCAAGCTACTGAATGAATATCCTCCCCTCCTTTTTTTAAAAAATTTCCTCCTAAAAGAGAACTAGAGAAAGGCACTCCATGCACACGAGCCCAAAATACAACCGATGGTAGCAAAGGGGAAGGCCAGCTGCTGCCCTGCCAGGTTGTGGGTGATACAGACATGCAAGAGGGTCTTTACAGAATGTCCCTGCAAATTATACCTGGGAGGAATCATGGCTTTCTACTTTGTATAGTTGTTCTGTTGGAAAACAATGAATAAAAAGTGGTAGAAAAAAAATACACCCTTCTGTGAACCTACCGTGGGCTCCAAAATGATCTTGTATTTAAGAACTGAACTCACTGTTTGGCGAATGTCTTTTCCTTTTAGACGTTGATTATAACAGGAGAAAACGTTACCCTCCTCCAGTGCCCCGGTGAAAAGTCAGCATACCGCATAGCCAGGGCTATGTAGGCAGGCATTTTCAAACGCACCTAATTGTGAGAATAAGGTAGTGAACACAAGGTCATCATTCCTCAGCGTATTTTTAACTTGAATGTTGGATCCTACAGAACTGAAAGCCAAAAGAAGCATAAGATGAGCATTGCCCCTGACCTGAGGAATAAGTGGAGATTATGTTGTTGGCATCCGGCAATGTGGCCAAGAGATGCTGAACTCGGAACGGCCACGATCTAATCCCAACCTACTCCTGCTCCCCTTCCCTTTATCCTTTACCAGCATTTCCCCCTGATAAATCTCTTGCATGTCTAATTCCATCTTAGTATCTGCTTCTCAGGGACTATAAACTGTTAAGCCCTCCTATCTATCTTACTGTGAAAAAGAAGCCACAATTTGTTGCAACCTCCACTAACAAACTCAACCACAAATACACCCATCCGTTTCTCCTTCTCTCCTGACAATGAAATGCCTCTTTCCTACTCAAGGCTTAGCCCTCCTAAGTCCAGTGGAAGCCATTCCTCCCTTCTTTCTCAGGGGCCACCCTCCATCCTTATCCTCCTTGTTTCTCCCACATCTTCAGTCTCACACTGTCTACTGGTACCTTACCATCAGCATTAAGCTGTGCCAGGTCCTTTCCCCTCTGAAAGGACTTTGCCTCAGTTACCAGTTTCTCTCAAGTTGCTGCTTTCCCTCTCGTCCTTTCACAGCCAGGCTCCTAGGAGTACTGGCTGCAGTAACCGCTTCACTTCTCCACCTTCCATTTACACCTCCATGCTCTGCAAAGTTTGGCCCTCACCAGCCCAGTGAAAACACTCACATGGGCTCCCTTGTTTCTAAGTCCAGTGGCCACCTTTCTGTCCTTATATTACTTAACTACTTAACCTCTTTGCAGTATTTGGCACTCTTAGATACACCCTGTTTTCCTGGATACACTTGTGCACTGCTTCACATCCACGATACTGTCTGTGAAATAGGACATTATGCAATTTGGAAGTGGCTGGAACACTCTGTTACATACAGGCAGTCCCTGGGTTTCGCGCTCAGCCCTGCCCTCTGTTCCCCCCTGCCTGAGGAGCAGAAGCAGCCAGGTCCCACAGCCCCTACCCCTGCCTGCCCTCTGGAAAAACCCAAGAGCTGTAGCCACTGGATATAGGAGGCTGGCCTTGGCGGGTGTGTAGCTGCAGGCCGGGTGGGGCTGCTCCGGCAGCCAGATCGGGACCTTGCCGAGGGGAGGTATGGTGGGGGGGAGCGGGGCATGGAGAGAGGCGATCACGGGGACCAGGTAGGTGCCGGGTAGATCACAGGGAGCAGGTGTGCGGGTGCTGGGAGCGTGCAGCTGGTGGTGGTGGCCTGGCTGCTGTGGCTCTGTTGGTGTGGCCACTTCCTCCTGACCATGGCCTCTGCCTTCATCGCCGCCCAGAGCCAGGAGCCGGCAAGCGCCGGGGCTGGGCTGGTGACCAGCCAGGGCCCACAGCAGGCATGGCCCTGCCCCAGGAGTGAACGGGCTGCACAGCTGCTGGGCGTTTGAATGAAGCCAGGAAGAGAGGAAGGAGGAAGAGGTGTTGTGGAAATTGGGAGGTGCCCTGGAACCCCGCTACTCATTCACTCTGGGTGTTTGGGGTCTTTAAAACCATTAGGGGAAATAATAAACAAAAGGAGAGCCTCTTTCTTTTTAAAAACAAACAAAAAACCTTATGAGACCATAAACATATATGCAGTCAGACGTTTCCCGATTGGACATTATGTGGCGCAGGACTGTACTTTTTTTCTCTTTTGGGGCACAATTTTCTTCAGTTCATTATAACTAATTCTTTTTTGACTCTTTTCAGGACTTCCCCTTCCTTTGACCATCTAGTGTTACTGAAGGACCTTTCCTTGGGCCCCTACTCATTTTACGTATTCTTCTTGGGCAATGAGATCTGTATCGGTGGCTTTAATTTCTACTCAAAAGTTGATGATTTAAAAATCCACCTCTACCCTAAAACTCTATCATGTGCTTTGGGTTCCTACATTTAAGCTTCTACTCAATATTTTCACTTAGATTTTTCCCCAAAGGACATCAAACTTAATACATCTACAACTGAAACGATCAGCATCGTCCTTCCAAATCGGTACTTCGCTGCTTTCCAGTTTGATGAATGGTACCATTGTGTAGCTGGTCGCTCAACCTGGCTCAGCACTGAGGCCCCTGTTTTCCCTCCTCTTCTGTTGGCACTTCTTCACAGTACACCTTGAAGCCTCCTGCATCTCTCCAACTCCGCCGTGCTACCTCAGTTCATTATTTCCTGGATTGTGTCACCAGTTTCCTAACTGGTGTCCCAGTCTGGCACCTCTTCAGCCCGTCTCTACACTTCAGCCAATGTAATCTTTCTAAAACGCAAATCCTTTCCATTCCCTTCCATGCTCCCTCATTGTCCTCAGGACAAAGTCTTAACCTGGTTTACACAGACCCTCGTAATCTGCCCTTACTTAGCTCTTCATCCTGGTCTTCAACTTCTCTCCATTTCTCACCCCAACTCACTTTTCTCCTCTCTTCTCCCGCCTTTTTCTCCTCCTCTCCTCCCCATTTCAGTTCATGCATAAGGCATTGCAGTTTTCTGAACACGCCGTTCCTTCATCTACAAAACTTTATCCCAATAGCTCCTTTTCTTGGAAGCATCTTCACACCATTCACTTCTGCCAAAGATATCACACCCATGGCCCACTTCATCAGGCTAAATTCTACACACTTTTCAGAATTCAGCATCCCCTGACATCTGTCCCCTTTACATCCATGAGACTGAAGAGTATGTCTCCTTTTATATCCTTTAACACACTGTCCTGTAACAGCCTAATCGCCTTTCACTTTCCCTAAGAATAGCTCCTTGAGGGTGTAGCTGTGTCTTATTTACCACTGTATTCCCAAGACAAAGCACAAGACCTGGCCGACAGAAGAGATATTGAATAAATACATAAAGTATTCTTCTTTGAAACTATTAACTGTTTGCCTACAATAAAAATAATATTTTTTGCTCAGTAGATTATATTCTTGAAGATAATTATTAACCATTTAAAATGATTAAACTTTTAAAAGACATTTTAAATTTGAAATTGGAATCCTGCATACTAAATCTTAGGCTCATTTAAAAACACTGTTCAATTAATCTTCAATACATTCAAAAAATTTTTTTTTCAGGAAGAAAATTTGATGGAAGAAGAAATGACTCAAATTTTACCAATGTCTTTTCACACAAGGAATTGATCAAAAAACTTTAATATTAGGCCTATTTGAGTCTCAGAGTGTCTGGTAACTTGTTTTTAGACATTTTGAAGAAAGAAATGGACTTGTCTTTATATAACGAACACATAGACTTAAGACTAATGGATGGAAGTTATAAACGAATTATTGTGTCAAAATAAAACTCTTCCTTGGAATGAGATTTATCCCCAGCAGGAATAGGACAGGGTGAGTTCTCCATCACTACAGTTAACCAACTGTAGATTAGATGAACACATCACCTGAGAGGTGGACTCATTAGTTAATATTTAAGATCCTTTCCAATACAGAGGCAAGATTCTATGATTCTGATGATTTATATATTTGGATGATGCTGTTAGGCCTGGAAAATATCTTTAAGGGCTGAAACCTTGAAGAAAGTAATCCATGAACTTTTGAGTCACTCTACCTGTGTATGTTTGGTTGAATAGCTAGAATTTTTATTATTTTAAGATAAAGTCATTTTTTTTTAACTGAGATTAAGTTGTTTTCCATTTAGAAGATTTCTAAGTTATTGTCTTCTAATAACAAACCTCTCATATATTAAATAAAGATTAAAGTAGCATTTTACCAATATCAGTCAGTTTTGCTTACAGCTATAGACTCAGTGCAATAGTGTAGACTCGGGGTAATTGATAGTGTATACAGTTGGATCTTTGTCAGACCAGAACAAAATGATAAAGTTTCACAGTTTATCTTTGTGCTCATTTAGTTCTACTTTCTTGTCCCAGCCCTGGGTCCACCCAGTCTCCCAGTGCTTTCAAGCTTCCACCGGTATCTCCTGATTCCTGCTATTATGATGCCTGATCTGGCACCACTCCTCTGATAAGTGTGTCACCTCATTGTCACCTATAGACAGGTCTGTGGAGACATATTTCAGACAACCTATGCACACAGAGCAGACTTTTGCTACAAGCATGCACTTCGACATGGGCATCATCCCACATTACCATTCCAGGAGAACAATTCCTGGAGGTCACTTTCTTTTGCACTACAATTTACGAACGAATGTTATGTGAAATAATAACTAAGACATTTCCAATTCCTGAGGGGCCCTTCATTCCTGATATTTTACCCTATGGTACTGTAGCCTTGTGGGGGCAGCGGTGGTTCAGTGGTAGAATACTCATGTTTCATGTAGGAGACCCAGGTTCGATTCACCCTCCAGGCGTCTTACGTGCCGTCACCACCTGTCTATCAGTGAAGGTTTGTGTGTTGTTATGATGCTGAAGAGGTTTCAGTGGTGCTTTCAGGCTAATATGGACTAGGAAGAAAGGCCTGGTGATCTACTTCTGAAAATCAGCCAATGAAAACTCTATGGATCACAACAGGCCAGCATTTTGTTTCCTTGTGCATGGGGTAGCCATGAGTCGGGGCCAACTCAACAACAACTGCAGCTTTTGGCCCATCCCATGGCTCCTTTGTTAGATAAAATTATATAAGAAGGTACGGGAAGAAAAGTCTGGGAAAATTTACCAAAGGCACACTGGTAAATAAAACAATTCTATGTACTGGGCAAAAATTCATTCTACCTCCTGAAATGGTTGAATGTTAACCAATTATTTTTAGTATAGTGACTCTGTGTATTCCGTCAGTCTTCTTTTGATGCTTTCTGCATCGTTTAATATTTTGCCCATAGAATCCTTCAGTATTGCAACTTGAGGCTTGAATTTTTTCTTCAGTTCTTTCAGCTTCAGAAATGCAGAGCATACTCTTACTTCTTGGTTTTCTAACTCCAGGTCTTTGCACATTTCATTATAATCCTTTACTCTGTCTTCTAGAGTCACCCTTTGAATCTTCTATTCAGCTCTTTTGCTTCATCATTTCTTCTGTTCTCTTTAGCTACTCTACATTCAAGGGCAAGTTTCAGAGCCTCTTTTGACATCCATTCTGAACTTTTATTTCTTCTCTGTCCTTTTAATGACCTTTTTCTTTCCACATGTACGATGTCCTTGATGTCATCCCACAACCCGTCTGGTCTTCGGTCATTAGTGTTCAATGTATCAAATCTATTCTTGAGATAGTCTCTAAATTCAGATGGTATATTCTCGAGGTATACTTTGGATCTTGTAAATTTGTTTTAATTTTCTTCGGCTTCAACTGGAACTTGCATATGAGCAATTGATGGTCTGTTCTGTAGTCAGCGCCTGTCCTTGTTCTGACCAGCGATATTGAGCTTCTCCATTGTCTCTTTCCACAGATGCATTCTGTTTGATTTCTGTGTATTCCATCTGGTGAGATCCACATGTATAGTCACTATTTATGATGTTGAAAAGGGTATTTCCAATGAGTAGTTCGTTGATCTTGCAAAATTCTATCATGTGATCTCTGGCGTCATTTCTATCACCAAGGCCATATTTTCCAACTGTTGATCCTTCTTCTTTGTTTCCTACTTTCACATTCCAATCATCAGCAATTATCACTGCATCTTGACTGCCAAGTTCGATCAATTTCAGACTGTAGAAGTTGGTAAAAATCTTCAATTTTCATCTTCTGCTAGTGGTTAGTGTATATTTGAATAATAGCCATACTACTGGTCTTCCTTTTAGACGTATGAATATTATCCTTTCACTGACAGTGTTGTACTTCAGCATAGATCTTGAAATGTTCTTTTTGATGACGAATGTGATGCATTCCTCTTCAATTTGTCATTCCTGGCATAATAGACCATATGATTGTCCAGTTCGAAATGGCCAATGCCGGTCCATTTCAGCTCACTAACACCTAGGATATCGAGCTACAAAAATTCCATTTCATTTTTGACAACTTCCAATTTTCCTAAACTCAGACTTCATACATTCCAGGTTCTGATCACTAATGCATGGATGTTTGCAGCTGTTTCTTCTCATTTTGGCATGACTCATCCATACTTAGTGTTGTTCTAATTCATGGTTATAGCCTTTAGGAAGTTTTTGAACTTATGCTAGGGAAAAAGATCCAAAGGTTAAATTCTAGATATAGCTGATGGAAGGTAGTTCATGAGAGATCAGCTTAGGACCCAGTGACCAAAGTGTAGTGTCCAGATTTTATACCAAATAGCTTGGTAACATTGGACATATTATTGGCCCCCTTTTTGCTTTGTTTCTTTCTCTAAAATGATTTTTGCCATTAAAAATATATGTCATTAGTATTTGCCATAAATTATAACATCAGAAATTCCCTATGGACACATACCATAAATCTGAAATATTTATTTACTAAATATGCTTGCATTGTTCAGCTAGTCATTACAATGGGACTTTGAAAAAACATTCTTTTGTTGATGACGGGAGAAGTGACATACAGAATGGCTAATAACCAATTCTAGTGCAGACTGAGCTATTTGACAGTTTGGCCTGGCATCGTCACTTGGCAAGCTCTCTCTTTTTTCCTAACTGGTTAATTCTCTTGTTTAGAGACTCTTGAGTCTCTGTTTATACTTCTGAAGCAACAGAATTTTATTTAGCTTCTAAGTCAGTAGTACCTACAAGCAGGTCACAGGAAGATTCCCTGAATGTACTGTTTGACCTTCAAAGGTTGGCTATGCCATTCTCAGTGCCTCAGAGGTTGAACTCCAGCATATTATTTAAACAAAGTAGCATAGTGTACTTTACTGCAACTTAGAAAATAGCAAGTTATTTGCTCTCCAGGGGTGACCATTTTTCCTAAACAAATAGAGAAAGTTGCCTATTTAAATCATGACTTGGGGCCAGTCACTTATTGCCTGAAAATATTCATTGAAAGAGCCTGGCATTTTTAAATCAAGATACATTGTAATTTGGGTTACAATCTGTCATTTCTTTGTATCTAATCATCTTCTTTCGTTTTTATATCAACAGTTTTGATTGAAGATATACATTTTTAAAAAGCAGCTCCTATTCCAACTGCCTACTAAACTACCTATTGAAGGCCCAGAAAAACATAAACGCTCGTAACAACGGAAAACGGGAACTTACAAACAGCCCATTGCCAGCATCTGAGGGAAATTTCTGCTAGTTACAAGGATGTGATGTAAGGGGCACTTGATTAGGCACAGGCAAAGGTGAGTCTCAGAGATCAGGCTCCCCATGGCTTGAACCAGGAGGAGAGGGTTCTACTTAAAGCAGCACAGGACATCAAGAGACAGGAAACGTTCCAAGTCGGAGCCATCTAAGGAAAATGAAGGCTTGTACAGTGGCAAACGCTGGTTTTGAATAACAAGTACATTCACCAGATGTTTGGTAAAGTATTTAACAATCGAACATATTATCCAGTCATTGCTGAAGATACCTGGTCACTGAATGCAATGGCAGTGTTGGTTTTGTTTTGCTTTGCCTGAAGCAAGCCAGTACAACTGAGTTTAAAGAAGATTAAGCGTATCTGAGATATAGTCTCCACTTAGCCTCTCAACAGTAGCAAAAAAATAGATGCTCATAACAACAGGGAGGACAGTAACTTAGAAACAGCCCATCGCTGGAATCTGGTAGGGGAGAGGGGGGTGTGTGTCTACGAATTACAAGGACATGATAACTAGTTGGAAATAAGAGATTAAAAAATGTCTAGGAAAAAACATCTTTCTTAGGCTAAAAGGTTGCTAGGAGGAACCTAGTACTATATCATTGATACCTGTGTTAGTTTAGTTATAATGTTCACAAATTTTACTTTAACCATCATTATAAATGTTACATTAACAGGTTAGAAAAAAGAGTTTTAAAGTTTCTCCTTCAAAAATCATACCCTAAACTTGTAGTTCAAAAGTGTTCCTTATAATGGCCCCTGACAAAACTTCTCTAAAATGCCTACTTAAAAAAAAAAAAAAAAGAAAAATAGGTGCCTCAAGTTGATTCTGACTTATGGTGACCCCCTTGTGTGTCAGAGTAGAACTGTGCTCCATCGGGTTTTTCAATGGCTCATTTTTCAGAAGTAGATCACCAGACCTTTCTTCTGAGGTGCTTTGAGGTGAACTTGAAACCCCAACGTTTTGGTTAGCAGCTGAGGGCCTTATCTGTTTGCACCATCCAGGGCCTCTAAAGAGAAGCTTTACTTACAGCAATGCTACCTGTGTAGTTTGTTCAGATCATCTCTCAGCAGAATACAATTAGAAAAAAAATGAGCAAAATTTCCAGAATATGAAAAATACCTACAACTCAATAATTAAAATATAAGCAACCCAATTAATAAATGAGCAAAAACTTGAATGAACAGTGTGCAAAATAAAATACACAAATAGCCATCAGGCAAAAGAAAAGATTATCAACATCATTAGTAATTAGGGAAATACAGATTAAAACTACAATGAGATACAATTTTACACCCTATGGAGTGGTTAGTATTAAAAACACTGACAACACTGCAAGTTACTGAAGATTTGGAACAACTGGAACTCTTACATGTTTCTTTGAAAACTTGGAAGATATTTTAAAATTTAAACTTAACCTTTTTTTATGCACCAAAATTTCACTTCTAGGTATTTACCCAAAAGAACGAAAACATGGTTTCAAAAACTCATACAGTAGATAAACAAATTGTGGTATATTCAATCATACAATGGCATACCACTCAGCCCTGAAAAAGAACACACAAAAAGCCTGGATGAATCTCACAAATGTGTTAAGAGAAAGAAGCTAGACACAAGAATGTATACTGCATAGGTTATGAACTATCTTGATTTCTGTCAACAGTGTTGACTTTTGGAAAGAGCCGTGAAGGAACATTTTGAGATGAAACAAACAAATCTGTTGCCATGGAGTTGATTCCTACTCATAGCAACCCTATAGGACAGAGTAGAACTGCCCCACGGTTTTCCAAGGAGCAGCTGGTGGAGTCGAACTGCTGATCTTTTGGTTAGCAGCCAAGCTCTTAACCACTGCACCACCAGGTCTCCACTGAGATGATAGATAGATCTTTCTTTGAGGTATGAATTACACAGGTATATGCATTTGCTACAACTCCTCGAACTGTGTACTTAAGATGTTTGCATTACCAATTAAAAAACATATGTATAAAACATTAAGTAAAATTTTTATGTTCAAGGAGTTAAAAGATAAGAAGTGACTTTTTGGAAGAAAACTTCCAACTTGTTTTAATTTAGATTCTCACAAAAACAGATTTGGGCACAATGATTCAATTGCTAGTAGTTTATATGGGAGGTTTGGGGAACAGTGGTAGGGAGTGGGGAAGTAAAACAGGGAAGGGAAGTCAGCCAATAGTGGGTGTGTTTTTAAAAGATTCCACGTTGGACAACTGGAGCTTAATCTTCTTAGGAAACATAGGAAACAATGTAAAATACAGCTTGAGGGGTGAGAAATACTTCCTGAGGGGTGAGAAAACTGAAGTATTTATATACTAACTCCCATTAGTCATTGGCTGAGGTTACTCTCAGAGGGTGTTAATTTCTGAACACTTCCAGCTGGCCAAGTAAGTGAGAACAGAAATATTCTGTGGTCCCATAAAAGTTGACAGGCACCGAATGCAGATACCAGAAGCTAGGAGTCACTTGTACATACTTAAATAATGGTGTCCTAGAAATATGTGGGGCATTGATAGCATCTGCTGGAAAACTTTAAAAAGTAATCAAACGGAGAAGTTTGGCTTCAGACTATGGTAGATGGATCATCAGACAGTCCCACTCCCAAAAACCGTTTTAAAAGTTTAATTAAAAAATATAAAGAAAAGAAGAAAACAGCTGTTTGGTGGCATTGGAGAACAACCAAGAAAACCAGAACATAGGGGGTGTCTTAGGTTGGGTTCTCTAGAAAAGCATAACCAGTGAAGCATATAAATATCTATACAGAGAGATTTATATCAAGGAAATGGCTCATGCAGTTGTAGAGGCTGGCCCATCCCAAGTCCATAGGTCAGGCTGGAGACTTCTCCTGAATCAAGTAGCCACAGGGGCTGATGAACCCAAGATCAGCAGATCAGACAGCAGGGCTCTCGCTCATAGGTTGGTAAGACCGACGAATCCCAAGTGGCAGGCAAGACAGCAGGTAAGCTGCTAGGTCAAGTCCCAAGAACTGGAGGTCAAATAAACAGCAGCCAGCTGCAGGATCCAAAGCTAGCAAAAGCCCATGAGCTTTGTCAGAGAGTCCACCTATATCGGATGCAGGCCACACACCCAAGGAAACTCCCCTTCAACTGATTGTCCACTCACAGCAGATCCTATCATGAAGGTGATCACATTATATAAAATTTCATCACGGAAGTGATCACTTCATCATAGGACTGCCAAACTACATCATAAACTGTCAAACCACTGAGAATCATGGCCCAGCCAAGATGACACACAGCCTTAACAATTATAAGGGTCTAAGATTTCTGAGACAACGGAAGCACATTGAGGTAAGTCCTACATTTGAAGTCTGTTTTTCAATTTGGGACAATTGCTAATTTATAGTATAGGGCATAGAAGCCAAACAGAAAACAGCAGTTTAAAGCAGTGATGTTCAATAGAAATATAACATGAGCCACATAATTTTAAATGTTTATAGAAGTATTATTTGTAATAATAATAAAAAACTGGGAACTACTCAGATGTCGTAAGCAGAAAAATAAATAAATACAATGGTATATATCCCTATAAAGGAATACTATTCAGCAATGGAAATTAAACAAATTATTGCTGCACATGCATACAAAATAATAATAAATTGATCTCACAAACATAATGTTGAGTGATATGTGCCAGAAAAGAGAGATTACATTCCATTTTTATAAAGTTCAAACACAGGCCACACCAACCTTGTTAACATCAACAGAATTGGGAGAAACCTCATCTTGTGCTTCCTGAAATAGTACACTTGGAAGGATACATTACTGCTATGGTAACTCTGTTAAAAAAAAAAAAAGAAAAATGCATAGCCTAAATCTGATTATTAGGAAACACCAGATAAATCTAAATTGAGGAACAGCCTACAAAATAACTGTCCTGTCAAGTCTATGAAAGACAGATTGAGAAATGGAGCCAAATTAAAGGAGACTGAAGAGATGTGAAGACTAAGTGCAAGTGTTTAATCAGTGTTTGATCCTGGATTGGCTCCTGAACCCGGGTGAGGCAGAGTGGAGTGTGATACACACGTACACTTCTATAAAGAACATTATATAAACAATTGGAAAACTATGAACTCGGTTTTTATATTGTTGTTGTTCGGTGCCATGGAGTTGGTTCTGACTCATAGCCACCCTATGTACAACAGAATGAAACACTGCCCAGTCCTGCGCCATCCTCACAATCGTTGCTATGCTTGAGCCCATTGTTGCAGCCACTGTGTCAATCTATGTCACGAGGGTCTTCCTCTTTTTCACTGACCCTCTACTTTACCAAGCATGATGTCCTTCTCTAGGGACTGGTCCCTCCTGATAGCATGTCCAAAGTATATGAAACAAAGTCTCGCCATCCTTGCTTCTAAGGAGCATTCTGGCTGTACTTCTTCCAAGACAGATTTGTTCATTCTTCTGGCAGTCTGTAGCATACTCAATATACTTCATCAACACCGTAATTCAAAGACGTCAATTCTTCTTCGGTCTTCCTTATTCATTGTCTAGCTTTCACATGCATATGAGGTGATTGAAAATACTATAGCTTGAGTCAGGTACACCTTAGTCCTTAAAGTGACATTTTTGTTTTTTAATACTTTAAAGAGGTCTTTTACAGCAGATTTGCCCAATGCAATGCGCCATTTGATTTCTTGACTGCTGCTTCCACAGGCATTGATTGTGGATCAAAGTAAAATGAAATCCTTGACAACTTCAATCTTTTCTCCGTTTATCATGATGTTGTTTATTGGTCCAGTTGTGAGGATTGTTTTTTTTAATGTTGTGACGTAATCTATATTGAAGGCTGTAGTCTAATATTATATAATGATAATTTTTTTATTTTAATAATTGTATTTTGTTTATGTAAGTGAATTTCATTGTTCTTAGAAAATACACACAGCATATTGACATATGTATAGGTAGAGAGGCATGATACTTTCAACTTACTTTCAGATAGTCCAGAAAAAAATAATAATATGTGTACATACATACAGAAAAAAATCATAAAGAAAATATGATAAAATACTAACACTGAAATCTATGAAGAGCATACAGTATTATTTGTAATGTTCTTGCAACTATTTGGTAAATCTGAAGTTATTTCAAAGTAAACTTATCAAAAAACACTAAAAAAAAAAAGCATCTGTAGGTACAAAGCAAAAAAAAAGAGTTAGATGAGAAGATATACTGTGTGGCACTCCTATCCTGTCTACCTGAGATTTGGTAGAAAGAAACTATCTCTGCTCCCAGACCAAAGGAGAAATCCTGACAAAACATGCAATCCTTTACTGCCTTGGATCTACTAGTTGTTTTTCTCTTCTGGCCTCTCAGATCAGGAGAGAGAAAGAGAAAGATAGAAAGATAGACATAGGTGCAAGCAGGGGCCGGATCTTAAAAGGGGTTCATATCATTTCTACTCACATACTATTGCTCAGAACTCAGTTACATAGTCAATCCAAGTACAAGGGCAGCTGGGAAATGTGGGAAAGTAGAATGGTCTGAGTGAGCACAGGCAGTCGCTGTCACACCACTTAGAGCCAGGAATCCACAAGCCTCATTCCTTCACTTTCTCCATGTCTCTTCTCTAAGGCTGCACTATCAGAGGGGTGTTCTCTCACCTTCCTATCTCATGCAAGCACTCCCTGATCTCCCTTTCCTATTATTATTATTTTACTTAGCACTTACCCCCACCTGTTATTGGATGCCTTTGTTTATTGACTATCTCCCCCACCCCAACTTGCATGTAAGCTTCATGAGGGCAGAGCCTTTGTTTATCTTATTCACTGCTGAATTCTGAGGACCTGGCATATAGTAGTCACTCAGCAAATATGTGTGGAATGAATTAATATTTGATTATAACCATGAGAATAACCTCACCAATGCAGAGAATAGAAGAGGAAAGGAATGAAATTTACATACGCCAAAATGATAATGTGATGGTCCCTTGAGTTTTAGTATTCTGAAAGATTTTTCTCTAGTTCCTTTTAAAAATATGAACACATACGCACATTTTTTTTTTTTTAAGCAGAACTTTTTATTAAAAGTCCTGTCTATGTGAGATCAATTCCTCTCACCAGGAATTCACATTCAAGGATGGTTAGCTAGCCCTCCTGGCGCAGTTACTCTATCTTTATCTTTGATCAACACCAGAGGTTTTACTAAGTAGCCTAATAACAGCATAATAAACATTAGAAATGTGTTTTCACTGTTAAAGCTCCTGGCATGTCTATTAGCATAGTTGACTTGGAAATGAATTCTTTTTGCTGCAATTGACGGTATTCAGGATATGAGATTGGTTGAAATGTTTTTGTTTTTTGCTCAATAAATGTGAGTTGTTTATTATCACTGTTGTTCTTATTATAATAATTCCTATTTTATTATTGCTTGGATCGTCTTCTCCCCGATGACTTGACATCAGGAAAGAACACCAGTCCCAGCTAAAACCCAAAAACTAATGTGATGGTTAAGGTTATGTGTCAACTTGGCTAAGCCAAGATTCTCAGTGGTTCAGCAGATATGATGTAATCATCATCCATGATGCGATCTGTTGTGAGAAGCCAATCAGTTGAAAGATGAGTTTCCTTGGGGGTGTGGCCTACATCCAATATATATATATAGATGTTCTGACAAAGCTCTCCCTCTCTCGATCCTGCATCTGACTGTCATCCTCTGACCTCTGGTTCTCGGGACGTGAGCCAGCAGCCTGCCACCTAACCTGCAGATATTCGGTTTGTCATCCCCTGCAACAACATGAGTTAGGAGAAGCCTCCAGCCTGACACCTGACCCGCAGATTTGGGACTTGCTAGCATCCGCAGCTGCATGAGCCATTTCCTTGAAATAAATCTCTCTGTATATATATGCATATATGGAGATATATATATATATATATATACATATACACAGATATGGCGATATATATATATATACACATATATACACTTCTCCAGTTTTGCTCCTCTAGAGAACCCAGCCTAAGCCAACCAGTTTTCTGAAAGTTGATCCAACTCATGGCAACTCCATGTGTGTCAGAGTAGAGCTGTGTTCCATAGTGTTTTCAATGGCTGTGATCTTTCAGAAGTAGATCACTAGGCCTTTCTTCCTGGTTGAAATGTTTTGGAGATACCACTCTTGCATGAAGACCAAAATCTAGGGAGCTGTTCACCTTTCAGTCTTAGAAATGGCACCCAAGATGATCCTTAAACAGTCCGGTGTGCAGCCATGAATGCAGAATGAGTGGCAATGTGATCACCTGACTAACTAATCCTGCCTCTAGAATACTGTCAAGTTTGCCTCAAATGACACTTCCATGCAAGCTATAGTCGGTCAACCTAGAACAATTGAGACTTCGTGAATTTACATAACAAGTTGAAGGACTGTGATTATATCTGCTTGCTGATAAATATTTATTTAACAAGTGCTTACATGTTTGGCAGAAGTTGGTCTGAGACTTGTTTTCATTATAACTCGGGTTGGGGTGGGGGCAAGGGACCAAAAAAATCCATTGCCATTGATCGAGCTGATTCCAACTCATGGAGACCCTGTAGGACAGGGTAGAACCACCCCATTGGTGGATTCAAACTGCTGATCTTTTGGTTAGCAGCTGAGCTCTTAGCCACTGTGCCACCAGGGCTCTAGGGGTAAGAGAGATAACCAACAAATACTCATCAGCCTCTAACTGTTGGCAGCTACTGTTATCTACTAGAAGAACCCAAAAGTTCATGACGAAGATTTGGAACCGTGGATGAAGAGATTTTTGCCTTTTATTTTAAAACTTTCTATGTTTTTTGAATTTTTGACAATAGCATGTAATTTTTTTAATTTATGAAATCAACAAAACAAAAAATTTATTGCGGTCCAGTTGATTCCAACTCATAGCGACCCTATAGGACAGAGGAGAACTGCTCTATAGGGTTTCCAAGGAGCGGCTGGTAGATTCAAACTGCCGACCTTTTCTGGTTAGCAGCCGAGCGCTTAACCACTGTGCTAGCAGGGCTCCTATAGGATCGTTATGGGTTGGAATTGACTCAATGGCAACAGGAATTTATAAAATTAGTAAAGACAAAATATTAAAACCAACAAACTGAAAGTAAACAAAGGCAGTGAGCGTAAAGGAGTTTGGCGATTTGAGTGAAGAGCAGCTTTCCCAGTGTGGCTCAAGCCTGAGGTCCTGTGGGCAGCGGCTGGAGAGGAGACAAAAAAGGTGACCTAGAGCCAAAGTGTTCACCTCTCAAGTTGGGGAAAACAATCCAGAGGATGCGATGGTAACAAATGCCAAGTCCCCACCAATCTCAAAACATCTCACTTACAATTATGTCATGATCTTGTCTTCTCTTTCACCTCCTCCAGAGTCCCCTTCACTATTCCCTCGATTAGAGAGAGAAGGCAGACCCCCTTTCAAATGCACATTTCTAGGAAATGGCTTGCTCCTCTGCCATCTCCATATTTAATACAGATTTGGTTATCACGTTAACTTGAAAATAACTCCAACCTTTATAAATCATGAGGATGCTGAGTGATGCAATATATGATTCCTTTTGTTTAAAAGAAAATATGAGCTATAATTGTTTATTTAGGTGGAGAGGAGCATGTGAATTCCTTCACATATTGCTATGAAAATCTGTTGTTTCCACCAAACATCTCAGCTGACATAGCATTTATTTGCTTGTATACATGTCAAAATATTTTAACTTAAGTTTACTGAGCACTTATGTGCCAGGCACTCTAAAAGAAAGTTGTTACTCTGCTATAAGGCAGGGGTCAATAAACTACAGCCTCGGGCCAAATCTGGGCCCTTATTTGTTTTGTAAATAAAGTTTTATGGAACCCAGGCATGTTCATTCATTTATGTATGGCTGCTTTCAGCTACAAGACACAGTTGAGTGGTTGTAACAGAGACGGTATGGCCTACAAACATAAAATATTTACTGTCTGGTCCTTTATAGAAAAAGTTTTCCATCCCCTACTCGAAGGACTGTGCCACGACATAAAGACATTGGCTATAATATGAGATATATCAATGGAGTTAAGAAGAATGGGAGGAGGGAGGCCTTGAGTAGCCAATAAGGCAATGTGTGGCAAAGGAAGTAAGACCATGGTCATGGGAAAAACTGATCACAGATGCAGAAAAGAGAATGATTGGCAATGAAGGGTCTGTCTTGAGGGGAGATGGTGACTAAGGACAAGTAACTGCAATGTTGCAAATACACCCTGCCTGTTGGATTGGCACCCATTGAGACAGCCTGCTTGTAAATCATGTGGAAATCCTTGACAGAAAGAGACCTGCAAAGGAACAAGAATGATATTGTAGCTGCAGAAAAATGTTTAGCAGAAGAGAAAAGCAGAAGTGCCTCATTTGTCTTAGGCTTGAGGGGAAAAACAGGTTGTGGGTAGCACCATGACCAGAGGAGACACTGGGAACCACAGCCTCTTGTTTTTCTGCCAGAGACTGTTGCTGCTCAGTCCATCCAAATCACTAAGCAAACATATATGTTCATACTGGTCTTTAGTGGAGCTAATTCTTTCAAGGATTATGTTTTGAGGAAATACTATGTTTGAGCAAAGGATAAGTGTCAATTGTAAGTAGGCAGTATTGAACAGGTTTTAAAATGAGAACAAATAAGCATCATCCAACCAGTAGTTCTCACAGAGACAGGGCAGAGGGAGGAAGAGCCACTGAAGTAGTAGATGACCCACCTATATTCCATTTGGTTGTTACGGATTGAATTGTGTTCCCCAATAACATATGTTGAAATCCTAACCCCTGATTCCTGAAAAAGAAAGCTTGTTTGGAATAGGGTCTTTGAAGATGTTATCAGTTAAGTAAACATGAGTTCATACTGGAGTACAGTGGTCCTAATCCAATCTGACTGATGCCTTTATTAAAGAGAAGAGACATAGACCCTGAAAGAGGCAAGAGGACCATGTGAAGACAGAAGCAGAGACTGAAGTAAAATCTACAAGCTAAGGGATGCAAAGTATCACCTGCCATCACCAGAAGCTAGGAGAAAAGCACAGAGCCCTCAGAAGAAATGAAAATTGCTTACACCTTGATTTTGACTCTGACTCTTCAGAACTATGAGACAACAAATTTTTGTTCTTATAAGTCACCCAATTTATGGTACTTTGTTATGGAAACCCTAGGAAGTTAATGCAAAGCCTTTACTGGAGCACAACAGCTGAACTTCTAAGTGCCTGAGGACTTTCTCTTGCACCTGGATCCTGGTCTGTCCAAGGGCATGGCTGCTGGAAGCTCCAGAAAATACCAATTGCTCCCTCTGCCAAGTACCCTCCACAATAAATAAAGGAGTGCATGAATAAATTCCCCAATTCTCTTAGCCCTTAGATGGGGTAACACTGAGGCAGGTGTTCCACACTGACTTCCCAGAGTCCCCCTGTGGAATTCAGCTCTTGTTAACTACAGGGATCATTGGCTTAAGAACATGCCTTTTCCTATTCACTTCCCTGCTCACCTACCAGCCCTGGGATCACTTCAAATCATTGTCTCCTGCTAGGAGAATCAAATTAAGGCAGCTACCTACATTGAGGAAACACTGGTGGCATAGTGGTTAAGTGCTACGGCTGCTAACCAAGAGATTGGCAGTTCGAATCCATTAGGTGCTCCTTGGAAGCTCTATGGGGCAGTTCCACTCTGTCCTGTAGGGTCGCTATGAGTGGGAATCGACTCGATGGCAACAGGTTTTTTTGGTTTACCTACATTGAGGAGAGAGGTGACATGGGATATAGGGTGTCTATGATACCACCACTTGTCTGTCGGTTTTACGATAGTGGCTTGTGTGTGGCTCCGATGCTGAAAGCTATGCTACTGGTATTTCAAATACCAACAGGGTCACCACAGTGGACACATAACAACAACAGCAACACTATGAGGATGTGTCTGAATTGTACTTAAGGAAGAATATTGAGGTTATGCTAAGAAAAAGAAGATCAAGTTTCTGGTTTCAGGAGCAAGATAAAGTCCTAACTATGAAAACAAGTAACTAAGATCACAGACAGTAAGAAAGATTGAGAGCATTTGAGCTGTTGTGGCTGACCCAGTTGGGCTAGTGGTTTGGAATTAAGACCGTGAATGACAGACAGCAATTTTTGGCCCTGACTTAGAAGCCTTGAAACAATATGGATCATAAAAAAATCTAGGCACCCATCACATGTAAATTCAATGCAAGGAATCTTTATGAACTCAAGTTGTATATCTTGTACTGTGCTAGGAATGTGGGGGATACAGAGTTGGATAAACTAAGGTTCCTGCCCTCAAGTGACATGACAAGACATAAGCTTTAGAGTTCTTGAAGTCCTCTCATAGGCATGACAGTCTTTTTTATCATTAAAGCAACCCTGTGAGGACCAGGGTGTATGTTATGACTACCGTCTTGGGAAAGAGAAAAGCCGAGAGGTCAGGAGTGGTTGACTTTCACAGGACTCATAAATTTAGAGGCAAGACAAGAACGCTCAGACTTCTGAGAATGGGTCCAGTTCCTTATTCTGAGTTTTGTTTTCTCCTTATCACTCTGCTACTCTGAATTTACCGTGTTTAATTGAAGGACTGGAATTGCACAGTCCCCTAAACGGAAAGAACTTTCTCTTTCCAGTCAATTGTTGTTGTTAACTGCTGTCTAGTTGTCCCCAGTTCATAGCAATCCCATGCACAACACAACAAAAAGCTGCCTGGGCCTGTACCATTCCCAAGATCAGTTGTGGACTGGACTATTGTGATTCATAGGGTTTACATTGCCTGGTTTTTGTAAGTAGATCACCAGGCTTTTCTTCCTAGTCTGTCTTCACCTTCAAGCTCCATTGAAACCTGTTCATCATCATAGCAACAAGCAAGTCTCCACCGACAGACAGTTGTGGCTGCACATGAATGCACTGGCCAGGAATTGAACCTGAGTCTCACTCATGGAAAGGGAGAATTCTACCTCTGAAACATCAATATTGAAAGTCAATAGTGTGTAGCAATTTAATACCATTCAATTCAACAAATATTTTTCCAGCATCTACTGGACAAAAGAGGTAGTTTATACTCTAGGTGAGGGTCAAGGGTACACATTTACGAAATAATAAGGAAATAAAGTAGCAGTATATGTTGCATTTTATATATAGCAACATGACAATTATTGATGTAATATATTAAGTGTTTCTGACAGTGAGGGCCAGTATTAATGAAATGATACTAAATCTGTGTGTCAAAGTGGCTCTAAATGTGGACTGGTCTTCAAGGAAAACTCACTAAAAGATTGGCATCTGAGAGGACATTGCTGGCTGGAAGGAATATGGCTGGGTGAACAGGATGAGGGGCGACACTCCAAAAGAATGGCAAGAGAGAAGCCTTTAACACGAAGAAAAGTTGGTTTGGGTGTAGCAGAGTGGGGAGTAGTGGAAGAAAAAGACTTTTATAGTTATTCTGATGGGTTTTTCAAAGTTTTATTTTTTCAACTATGACAAAAATGTGAATAATAATAATAACAGAAGTTTTCTTATTTTGCTTCTCCATAATTTGCACAACAAACCTCCTTGATCCTTATCTTGTTTGAATCTCAGCCCTCCCTGAACCTCATTTCACCTCATCCATCACCCCATCCCTGAGCCTTTTGTCATTCCTCATCCTTGTCTAAACATTGCCCCTGACTCTCCCCCATTCCTTATTCCTCCTCTGCATTCCAGATTATATCCTGATCCTCCAAGAATATTAGCTGATAATTTTTAAGAAGCTGAAATCTTAATGGCTTGTTTTTAGCTATGTTAAAAATTTTCTGTATCAAACAGCTTCTTCAAAATGCTTTGTAACTACCTACCCTACATAATTTTGGTGAGATAGCAAGGTAAATTACAGCATAGTATGTATATATGTATATATGGTTGCAGCAGTACATCCACAGGGAACTGCCAGAAATTCAAGCTGGAGTCAGAAGAGGGCATGGAACGAGGGATATCATTGCTGATGAAAAATAGATCTTGGCTAAAAGTAGACAATAGCAGAAAGAAGTTCACCTGTGTTTTGTTGACTATGCAAAGGCATTCAACTGTGTGGATCATAACAAATTACCGATAACACTGCAAAGAATGGGAATTCTAGAACACTTAATTGTGCTCAAGTGGAACCTGTATATAGACAAACAGGCAGTTGTTCAAACAGAACAAGGGGATACTGTGTGGTTTAAAATTAGAAAAGGTGTGCATCAGGGTTGTATCCTTTCACCATACTTATTCAATCTGTATACTGAGCAAATAATTGAGAAGCTGGACTATCTGAAGAAGAAGGCAGCATCAGGATTAGAGGAAGTTTCATTAACGACCTATGATATGCAGATGACACAACCTTGCTTGCTGAAAGTGAAGAGGACTTAAAGCACTTACTGATGAAGATTAAAGACTACAGCATTTCAGTATGGATTACACCTCAACGTAAAGAAAACAAAAATCCTCACAACTGGACCAATAAGCTACATCATGACAAACAGAGAAAATACTGAAGTTGTAAGGATTTCATTTTACTTGGATCCACAATCAACACCCTTGGAAGCAGTAGTCAAGAAATCAGACGACGTATTGCACTGGGAAAATTTGCTGCAAAAGACCTCGTTAAAGTGTTAAAAAGCAAAAATGTGAGGTGTGCCTGACCCAAGCCATAGTAATTTCAACCCCCTTATATGCATGAGAAAGCTGGACAACAAATAGTGAAGATCAAAGAAGAACTGATGCCTTTGAATTATGGTGTTGGTGAAGAATATTGAATATACCATGGGCTGCCAGAAGAAAAAACAAATCTGTTTTGGAAAAAGTAGAGCCAGAATGCTCCTTAGAATCCAGGATGGGGAGACTTTGTCTCACGTACTTTGGACGTGTTATCAGGAGGGACCAATCCCTGGAGAAGGACATCATGCTTAGTAAAGTAGAGGGTCGGTGAAAAAGCTAAAGACTTTCATGAGATACATTGACAGTGTGGCTGCAACAATTGGCTCAAACATAGCAATTATTGTGAGGATGGCGTAGGGCCACACAGTGTTTCATTCTGTTGTGCATGGGGTCACTATGAGTTGGAAATGACTTGACAGCACCTAATAATAACAACAACAATGTATATATGATTGTTGAAATCAGAGTGACGTAAAATAAAATCAGCTATGATCGGTCAAGATGCATACTCATGACTATGAGTTCCCCATACTTTAATCCAACTACATTCATCCTTATGGACATATGATATTTCAATGTGGCTTTTAATTTTTTATTTCTCAGAGGTCTTTAGATATCACTGGAAAGTGAACTAACAGTGAAACCAATGGAGGGAGGGAGGAAGGAAGGTAGTGTCAGGGAGAAGGGGAGCTGGATGAGTATAGGGGCCATGGCAGGGAAGAGAGAGCAAAAGCCTACTTAGCAGTAGTAGGCAGGGAATAAATATCCCATTCAGAGTTAGGGGAGCAGTGAATTTTGAGTTAAAATGACTGACTAAATGATTAAGCCTTCTAGTAGGAAACTCTTTTTATAAGTAATATGATTTTAAGATAGATAAACTAAACATGAACATTGAGTTAATTCTTAAGGTTATAGAATTTAATAACCATGCTGCATTAAAAATGACCACAAATTCTTTGCCACTCCTCCCATTTGGGCTCTGGCCTAGCCCTGTGACTTGTTTTGACCAAAAGAATGTGGCGAGAGTGACTCATGCCAGTCCCGCAGCCTAGGCCTTAGGAGCCTTGCAGCTTTTGCATTTGCCCTCTTGGAAGCCAGTTGCCATGTGAAAAAGTACAACTACCCTGCTAGAGAGAGGTCCCATTTGGAAAGAGACTCTGGAGAATGAGAGATTACAAAGGGAGGAAGGAACAATTAGACTTAGACATTCCAGCCACCCCAGCTCGGGCACCAAACATGTAAGCGAAGCCATCCTGAATCTTCTCTCAGTTGAATGATCTACCCAATACCACATGAGCAGTCAAGCCTTACACTAACTACAAAGTCATGAGCAAATAAATGGTTGTTGTTTTAAGCCACTAACTTTTAGGGTAGTTTCTTACACAGGAATAAATAACTGAAACAGAAATTGGTACCTGAAGCTAGAGTACTGCTGTTAAATACATAGAGAAACTGCTAGATACTTGATAGATAGATAGATAGATGGGTAGATAGACACTAAGTTGTTATCAGGTTGACTTTGGTTCATGGTGACCCCATGTATGTTAGAATAGAACTGTCCTCCCTAGGGTTTTCAATGGCCGATTTTTCAGAAGTACATCACCAGGCCTTTCTTCCAAGGCATCTCTGGGTGAACTCTAACCTCCAAACATTCAATTAGCAGCGAAGAGTGTTAACCATTTACACCACCCAAGGACTCAGATAGATAGATAGATGATAGGCAGGCAGATAGATGACAGGTCGGCAGATAGATAGAGAGATGATAGGTGTCTTTGCCTGGTTTTGGTATCAAGGTTACGCTGGCTTCACAGAATGAATTTGGAAGTATCCCTTCCTTTTCTATGCTCTGAAATAGTTTGAGTAGTACTGGTGTAAGCTCTCCTCTAAATGTTTGGTAGAATTCACCAGTGAAGCCATCTGGGCCAAGGCTTTTTTTTGGTGGGAAGTTTTTTATTACCTTTTCAATCTCTTCTCTTGTTATGGGTCTGTTCAGATTTTCAACATCAATTTGTGATAGTTTGGGTAGGTAGTGGTGTTTCTAGAAATTTGTCTATTTCCTCTAGGTTTTCAAATTTGTTGGAGCATAATTTTTCATAATACTCTGTTATGATCATTTTTATTTCAGTTGGGTCTGTTGTAATGTCTCCCATTTCATTTGTTATTTGAGTTATTTGCGTCCTCCCCTGTTTTTCTTTTGTCAGTTTGGCTAGTGGTTCAGCGATATTGTTGATCCTTTTGAAGAACCATCTTTTGGTTTTGTTGCTTCTATTGTTTTTCTGTTCTCTGTTTCATTTATTTCTGCTCTGATCTTTATTATTTCCTTTCTTCTGGTGACTGTAGTCTTCTTTTGCTGTTTTCTTTCTATTTGTTCGAGTTGCGTAGCTAATGTTTTGATTTTGCACATTTCTTATTTTTTGATGTGTGTATTTATTGCTATAAATTGACCTCTGAGCACTGCCTTTGCTGTGTCCCAAAGATTTTGGTTTGTTGTGTTTTCATTTTCATTTGATTCTAGGAATTTTTTAATTCCATCTCTGATTTCTTCTATTACCCAGTGGTTTTTAAGCAGGGTATTATTTAGTTTCCATGTAATTTTTCCTTGCTCTTCCTGTTGTTAATTTCTACTTTGATAGTATTTTGATCAGAGAAGATACTTTGTATTATCTCATTGTTTTGGATTTTGTTGAGGGTTGCTTTTTGGCCTAAGACGTGGTCTATTCTGGAGAATGTTCTATGTGCATTGGAAAACAATGTGTACTTTGCAGCTGTTGGGTAGAGTGTTCTATATATGTCTGTGAGTTCAAGTTCGCTGATTGTTGCCTTTAGATCTTCTGTATCTTTGTTGAGTTTCTTTCTAGATGTTCTGTCCTTTACTGAGAGTGGTGTGTTGAACTCTCCTACTATTATAGTGGAATTGTCAATTTGTCTTTTCAGTGCTGTTTAAGTTTATGTATTTTAGAGCCCTGTCATTGGGTGCATAGATATTTATTATGTTATGTCTTCATGATGGATCATCCCTTTAATCATTATATAGTGCCCTTCTTTGTCCTTTATGGTGGATTTTGTTTTAAAGTCTATTTTATCTGAGATTAGTATTGCCACTCCTGCTCTTTTTTGGTAGTTATTTACTTGATTATTTTTTTCCATCCCTTGATTTTTAATAAATTTATGTCTTTATTTCTAAGATGTGTCTCTTGTAGACAGCATATTGTTGGATCCTTTTTTTTTTTTTAATCCATTCTGTCACTTTCTTTCTCTTTATGGGTGGATTTAGGCCATTTACATTCAGTGTAATTATTGATAAGTGTGAGTTTATTGCTATCATTTTGTAGTGCTTTTTTTTGTGGTGCTGACAATTTCCTTGTTCCTCTTACTCTCCTGTGCTGAATTTCTTTTGTTTGTGAATTTTTTTCATTTCTTTTGTTTGTGTAGATTTTGTTTTTATTGAGACTTTATGATTTTCTTCTTTATTTTGACGAGTAATTCTGTTAACTTCCTTTATGGTTACCTTGAAATTTACCCTTATCTTCCTAGGTTTGACCCAGTCTATTATTACTTGATATCGGCTTGCCATCCTCTCCATTTGAAAGTTTTATACCTACATTGTTTATTCCCTCTTTTATTGTTCTGATGTTGTTGTCATTTGCAGATTAACCTCTCTGGTTCCCTGTTGTAAATCCTTTGGTTTTGAATATTCCTTGAGAGTTCATTTCCTAGGTTGGTATCTAGCTGGTGCAACTTGCATCCTAGATTCAGGCTGTCATCTGATGTTGTTTGTTCTCAAGCTGAAGGACTCCCTGTAATAATGCTTGTAACTTTGGTTTGGTTTTTACATATTCCCTTAATTTGTGTTTGTCTGGAAATGTCCTAATTTCACCATCATATTTGAATGAGAGTTTTGCAGGATATATTATTCTTGGTTGGCAGTTTTTTTTCTTTTAAGTTTTTATATATGTCATCCCATTGCCTTCTTGCCTGCATGGTTTCTGCTGAGTAATTAGAGGTTAGTCTTATTGTTTCCCCTTTGTATGTGACTTTTCATTTTTCTCCAGCTGCTCTCGGGATTCTTTCTTTGTGTTTAGTTTTAGCAAGTGTGATTATGATATGCCTTGGTGATTTTCTTTTGGAGTCTTGTCCTATATGGGGTTCATTGAGCTTCTTGAATTGTCAGCTTTTCATCGTTCATGATATTAGGAAAGTTTTTTGTCAGCACTTCTTCAATGATCCTCTCTGTGTTTTCTCTTTTCTCCCCCTGTTCTGGAACTCCAGTCACTTGCAGATTTTTGCCTTTATTGTATCCTACATCATTCTCAGGGTTTCTTCATTTCTCTTTGTTCTTTTTTCTGACTTTTCCTCAAACAAAGTTGTTTGTCTTCACTTTCACTGATCCTGTCTTGTATTGTTTCAAACCTGCTCCTCAACCCTTCTATGACACTGTCCTTTTCTGAAATCTTGTTGTTTTTCTTTTGAATTTCTAATTGTTGTTTTTGTATGATTTCTAGTTGTGAATTTATTTTGGCATATTGTTCCTGTATTACTTTCCTGAATTCTTCCATTTTTTGTCTGTATTTTCCATGAATTTGTCTGCCTTTTCCATGAATTTGTCTATTTTTTCCTCATTTTAATCTGCTTTTTGCTTCAACTCTTGGATAGCTCTGAATATTAGAGATTTGCATTCCCTATCAGGTAGTTCTAGTGCCTTTTCTTCTACTGGAAAGTCATCTGGTGTTTTATTTTGGGCGTTTACTGGAACCATCCTGTCCTGTCTTTTTATATGTTTTGATATTGTCTGCTGTCTTCAGAATATTCAGTAGTTATTTTCTTCGTTTATTGATTGTAGATTTGTTTGTTTCATCCTGGTTTTTTGTTTTATTTGGTTATGTCTGAGCAGGCAGGCTGTGCATTCTTTGTTGTTTGCTAGTCTGTTGACACGATATTTTTCACCTCCTTGTCCAATGGCAGAGCCAATAGCTCAGCTATGGTGCATCAGGGCAGGTCCAGCTGAAGGGGAGGGGCTGGGATGGGTAGTTTGTGGCTCATACTGGGACCAACAAGGTGAACCAGGGGTCAGTGCAGGGCAGTGTAGGCCGTGTCTGTGCTGCTTGGGAGTGCAGTGTTCAGCACACAGTGCAGATAAGCAGGAGGGAGGGGGAAGGGGATGTTTTGATTTGTGGAGATAGGTTGAGTATGGGAAAGAAGAGAGAGAGGAGAGAGAAAAAGCCCCCCCCCCAAAAAAAAGAAAAAACAATACTGAAGGAGTCTGCTGCTGGAGTGGAGAGACGAGAAACTGAGAAATGAAGAAAAACAAAAGGAAACTAATTAATTAATTAATTAAGTTTTTTTTTTTTAAATGCCCCGAGAGATCCCACTGATGCAGCTGTGCAGACCTGGGAAGCAGCTCCCGAGGCATGCAGTACAGCCTGGCTACAAACTGTGGAGATGATACACAGCACCAGGTACTCAGGAGACAGGAAAAGCAAGTAAATAGAAAGAGATGAGAAACCGAGAAATGAAGAAAAATAAAAAGGAGAAAAGAAAAAAAACAAACAAAAAAAAGAAAGAAAAAAAAAGCCCCCAGGGATCCCATCAGTGGGGTGTTGTGGACCAGGGAAGCAGTTCCCAAGCCAAGTAGTGCTTCACAGTCTGTCAAGAAGAAGCAAAGATGGCACAGGGAATCAGGTGTTGGAGAGAAAGGAGGGGGAGGAGGTGAGAGGCAGGGAAGAAACGAGAAGTGGCTGAAAAAAGTAACACCAGCAACAAAGAAATGGCACTGAAGAAGCTGACTGGTATGGGTGGGGCGAATTTACGGGGCATGGAACCAATGCCTCCCATGCTGTGGTCGAGGCCGGCTGGGAAGCTGAGGATCAGCCCACCAGAAAGTGGTAAAGGCCAAGCAGGGGGAGGCAGGGTGATGGGTGGGAGAGTGTGTATCGCTGGTTACCGAGTACTCTGTCTCCTGCTGGGAGCTCCGTGAATCTGCTTCTTATGCTCCCTGTCCACTGATCTCCATCAGGAGTCCAAGATGGTGGATCTGTGCTGTTTTAGCTGATAGGGGACCTCTGCTCGTAACTCTCCTCACTCTCTCTTCTCTGTCAGTTTCTTACTCCATTCGGTGCTTGGTTGAGTTCTTTATCTCTTTGTTTGGCGCTTAGGGGTCCAGAATTGACGTTTGTCTCTGTTTTACTTAGTTTTTCAGGTCTTTGCTGTGGAGGGACAGTGTGGTGCTTCTGTCTACAGTGCCATGTTGGCTCTGCCTCCCACATTTTTATTTTTAACTATTTAAGCAAGATAGATAGGTAGGTAGACAGATGATGGATGGATGGATGGATGGATGGATGGATGGATGGATGGATGGATGGATGGATGGATGATAGATACAAGAGAAAGAAAATTTGGCAACTGTTAACAATTTGTGAAATTTGTAAATATAGGTGAAGGATATATATGTGTTCATTGTTCTGTCTTTTCAGAATATCTGTAGGTTTGAAAGTTTTCAAAATAAAAACCAAGAGCTAATAGCAGGAAAAGCATAAATAGTTAAGGAATAAGTTTTTTTCATATGCCCTTTTAACTCTACTTGTCTTTGTAAAGGTACCTTAAAATTACAGATTTTCCCATATCATTCTTCATTTTTCTCAATAACAGACATTCCTTTGAATAACTTTGTACTTCAGGAAGAAAGTTAACTTGCACAAAATCCTCTTAAGAAGGCTTCTAATTTGCTATTGCATGTTCTCCACCCCAGAAACCAGTTTATAAAATCTCAGACCAAGATACAATCCAAAGTTTCTTTAAAATTTTTTAAGTAGGTTTACTCTAATTTTCTGCACAATGTAATCCTCATTTTATTAAAACAAATTATTTTTCTTTAAAGAATTCTGTCCTTTTTATATGTTTTAATAGCATTTCTCCTCATTCTTAAATCTCTGCACCTCATTCTTGTCTTCTATTGAAAACATTCTGCTCTTGCTATCTTTTTTGCCTATGTCTATTCCCTTACCTCCTCAATACCTTGGTTTTTTCCAAAGTTTGTTTTGACCCACTTTCTCACAAGTTGACTTTTTGTTTGATGCCCACAAGCCAAAAAAGTGGGCCATTCTTTCTTTTCAAAGACCCCAACATTCAACTCTAGAGTTAAGAGGGTGAGGGGATTCCTAATAATCAGATGTTTCCATGAAGTTGTCTCAGTTTTAATTATATCATAATTTCCTGGACGTTTGCAGTTAGAGAAGAGGATTACACATTTCTTAGGTAATTTAGATTTAAAGTGGCATTGACTTAAATTTTTTGTCAATTAGGCTTTCTCCTCATGTCTTCTGACGCATATATTCTTACCTTAGTAGTAGTTCTAACATAATAAATTTATTTGTTTAAGCTTGGAACATTTCAGAAAAGAAAGGCATAGGTGAAAAGTCATTTAACTGGAAATCAGGGAATCTGTCACTGAAGCTTAAGATAGAGGAAATAGCCTAACTGAATAGAATGTGAATTTTGTCAAATGTGCTTACTGAATTCATTGTTCCCTTTTTTTAAGTCAAATACGTTCAGGTAAAATTTACGTACAATAAAATTCACCCACTTTAAATGTACAGTTTGATGAATTTCACAAATGTATAGAGTTATGTAACTCTTACCAAAATCAAGATATAGAACATTTACATCACCTCAGAAAGTTCCCTCATGAGTCATTACCCTTTGTAATCAATACTTCTTTTCCATTCCCAGCCACTGACAACCACGGATCTGTTTTCTAACCCCATAGTTTTGCATTTTCCAGAATGTCACATACATGGAATCATACAGTATGTAGACTTCTGTGTCTGGGTTGTTTCACTTAGCATATTTGAGATTCATCTATATTGTTGCATGCACCAGTATTTTGTTCCCTTATTTTACTAAATAGTTTTCCATTGGATGGGTGAATCACAGTTTGTTTATCCACACACCAGATAATGGACCACTAGATTGTTTCCAGATTTTTGGTTATTATGAAAAAACTACTATAAACATTCACACATGTCACACACACGTTTTCTTTTGCCTTGGATAAATATCTAGGAGCAAAATGTCTGTCATACGGTGTATTAGTTTCCTACTGCTGCTGTAACAAATTATCACAAACTCGGTGACTTAAAACAGCACAAATTTATTTTCTTACAGTCCTGGAGGTCAGAGGCACAAAATCAGTTAAGCATTTGGCTGCTAACCCAAAGGTCATTTGGAACCCACCGGACACTCCACAGGAGAAAAATGTGGCAACTTGCTTTTGTAAAGATTACAGCCTTGGAAACACTGTGGAGCAGTTCTACTCTGTCCTATAGGGTCACTACGAGTCAGAATCAACTTGACTGCAGCAGGTAAGGGTTTAAGTTAAGGTGTAGGAAGGTATGGTTTCTTCTGAAGGTTCTGGGGTAGAATCTTTTTTTTTTTTTGCTTTTCCAGCTTCTAGAGCTGTATTCTGGTATTCCTTGGCTCATGGCCCCTTCCTGCATCATCAAAGTTAGCAGCCTGGCATCTTTAAATCTCTTTGCTTCCATCATCACAAGGCCTTTTCTCTTCTGAAGTAGTATTCCTCCTTTCTCCACCTTATAAGGACACTTGAGTTTACATCAAGGAGCCTTTCAGGCACAGTGGTTAAGCACTTAGCTGCTAACTGAAAGGTCAGTGGTTTGAACCCACCAGCCGCTCTGCGGGAGAAAGATGTGGCAGTCAGCTTCCATAAAGATTACAGCCTTGGTCCAGCACAACTAGATGGTGCCCAGCTACCACTACTGACTGCTCTGACAGGAATCCCAGTAGATGGTCCCTGACAGAGCTGGAGAAAAATGTAGAACAAAATTCTAACTCATAAATAAAGACCAGACTTACTGGTCTGACAGAGAATGGAGAAACTCTGAGAGTATGGCCACCAGACACTCTTTTAACTCAGTACTGAAGTCACTGCTGAGGTTCACCCTTCAGCCAAAGATTAGACATGTCCATAAAACAAACAATAGCACACATAGTTCAACCATGTATAAGAGATTGAATGGGCACACCAGCCCAGGGGCAAGGATGAGAAGGCAAGAGGGTACAGAAACCTGGACAAATAGAAATGGGGAACCCAAGGTTGAGAAGAGAAGAGTGTTGACACATCAGGCGCGGGATTGGCAGCCAATGTCACAAAACAATATGTGTGTTAACCGTTTAATAAGAAACTAATTTGTTCTGTAAACTTTCACCTAAAGTATAATAACAATAAAACTATACATGTGCTAGAATAAAACATGGTAAATTTCACCATAAAAAAAGCATACATGTGCTAGAATAAAATGTGGTAAATTTCACTATTAAA
>NW_004444050.1:4923079-4940424 GCF_000243295.1 Trichechus manatus latirostris | reverse complement strand
CATAAAAAAAGCATACATGTGCTAGAATAAAATGTGGTAAATTTCACTATTAAAAAAACTATACATGTGCTAGAATAAAACATGGTAAATTTCACGATTTAAAAAAAAAAAAAGATTACAGCTCTGGAAATACTGTGGGACAGTTCTACTCTATCCTATAAGGTCACTATGAGTCAGAATTGACTTGTCTGCAATGTTTTGTTTTGTTTTGTTTTTCCTTTTTGGTTTGGGGGTTTACATCCTTGAGCCCACTCAGGTAACTGAAGATATCCTACTCATCTCAAGATCCTTAACTTAATCACATCTAGCAATTAAACAACACACTTCTAAATAATCCATGGTTTAAAGTGGCAATTGCAAGACCAATTTTAAAAGTACTTTGAACCACAAGAAATTGCAAATACTACATATCAAAATTTATGGGAAGCCAACATGGATGAATCTGGAGGGCATTATGCTGAGTGAAATAAGTAAATTGCAAAAGGAAAAATACTGTATGAGACCACTATTATAAAAATTAATGGAAAGGTTTACACACAGAAAGAAACAATCTTTGACAGTTACTAGGGAAGGGAGGGGTGGGAAAGGAAAAACACTAACTAGACCATAGATTAAGTGGTAACTTTGGTGAAGTGTAAGACAGTACACAATACTGGGGAAACCAGCACAACTTGACCAAGACAAGGTCATGGAAGCTTCACAGACACATCCAAACTCCCCGAGGGACCGAATTACTGGGCTGAGGGCTGGGGACCATGGTCTCAGGGGACATCTAGCTCAATTGGCATAACATAGTTTATAAAGAAAATGTTCTACATCCTACTTTGGTGAGTAGTGTCTGGGGTCTTAAAAGCTTGTGACTGGCCATCTAGCATACTCCACAGGTCCTACCCCATCTGGAGCAAGGGAGAATGTAGAAAACCAAAGACACATTGGCAAGATTAGTCCAAAAGACTAACGGACCACAACTACCACAGTCTCCACCAGACTGAATCCAGCACAACTAGATGGTACTTGGCCACCACCACTGATTGCTCTGACCAGGATCACAGCAGAGGGTTCCAGACAGAGCTGGAGAAAAATGTAGAACAAAATTCAAACTCACAAAAAAGAGAGCAGACTTATTGGTCTGACAGAGACTGGAGAAACCCCAAAAGTATGGCCCCCAGACACACTTTTAACTCGGTACTGAAGTCATTCCTGAGACAGGCCCACAAAACAAAACAAGACTAAATGGGCACACCAGCTTAGGAGTAAAGACAAGAAAGCAGGAGGGGACAAAATAGCTGGTAACAGGGAACACAAGGTAAAGAAGGAGAGAGTGTTGACATGTCATGAGGTTGGCAACAAATACTACAAAACAGTGTGTGTACTAATTATTTAATGAGAAGCTACTTTTGTCTGTAAAGCTTCTAAAGTACAATAAAAAATAATTTTAAAAAAGAAAACATACAAACAACAAAACAACTTAGGCCTCTGTCATGAGTTCAGGTTTGTCATTCTGGGGCCTGACATGAAGACAATGTTGAGCAGAACCTCAGCCTCTCCATGAAGGACACTTAAGATAAATGAGAAATAATCATTTGTGGAGGAAGCCACTGATATTTGAGGATATATTTGTTACTGCAGCATAGTACAACTGATACTGAATTTAGTATCATGAATGAAGTGACTCCATAACAAAAACCTAAAATATGTGGTCTTTGCTTAGTGTTCTGGCAGCATGTACAAGGGAAACCACTATTGAGAACAAGAAAGGTGTAGATTTATAGTACACATTGATAAAACATTGATAAAACTTTTTCCTATTATTACTTAGAAATCAGAATATGTAACTACTAAACTTGTATTCTCATGTAAGAAGTAAGAAACAATGTAAACAGTGTGTGTCGTCTGCTATTGGTTTTGTTTGGTCTCAAGTTATCTGTCAGTAAGTTAAGCGAGAAAGACATTGGATTAATAGAGCAAAGAAATAAAGCAGATTTGAGAACCACATCCTAAAGAATAGAAGATGTGGTTATTGGCTTATGACTAACCAGAATCTTTCCATGTTTTGAGGGAATTGAATTGTTAAATGTACCACAAGCTAGGATTAGAGACACCTTTTGCTTTCTGAGTTTTAAATCAACTCTTGCTCTCTAATCTTCTATGAACAAAAGGCAGGCTTCAAAGTCTACATATCTCCCAAGGATGGCATGGTTCACAATTCCCACCTCAGATGTGGCCAAGGAGAACCCTGACAAAGCAGAAATCTCCCTGAGGGTGGAGAAAGGGATCATGGAGAACAATGGATACAGTAGTTCTTCCCAGAGAGCAGACACAAGACCTAATCAAGAAATTCTGATACTCCATTGTATTGAGCCTCCACACGTCAGCCAGAGGGATTTCAGAATTGCTATGGTTCAGTAACTATTATGGGTCTATCATTCTTCTCCAGTTTGAATAATGAAGTAATAAACAACCCCAAATGCTCTTGTTTAAAACAACAAAACGTTTTTTTCTTTTTCCTCCTTTGTGCTTCTCAGCAGGGGAACTCTGCTCATGTAGTCACTCAAGGATCCAGTATTATGAACACTCCATCGTCTTAGGACACTTCTCTGTCAATGCACATCTACAGTGCTTGCCACAAAAGAGAAACAGAACATTGAGAACCTCACAGTGGCTCTTAAATGTGAAAGAATGTTCTCCTTACATGACCATGTCTAAATCCAAGGAGTAGATGCCCAAAGAGAAAGGAGAGAGAAATATTTGTGATCATTAGAAAGACGTAGCACAATTGTCTTTCTTTGAAATTTTATTTTGCAAACTCAACTTGTGTGAAATTTCTCTTTCCACAGCCTCGTCTTTCATTCTCTCTGTCTCTCATTCCCTTTCTTATTAACCCTTCCCTATATTAAATGTCACCTTGAAGACTAAGGTACGCCTAACCCAAGCCATGGTGTTTTCAATCACCTCATATTCATGTGAAAGCTGGACAGTGAATAAGGAAGACTGAAGAAAAACTGATGCCTTTGAATTGTGGTTTTGGAGAAGAATATTGAATATACCATGGACTGCCAAAAGAATGAACGAATCTGTCTTGGAAGAAGTACAGCCAGAATGTTTCTTAGAAGAAAGGATGGTAAAAATACATCTCACATACTTTGGACATGTTATCAGGAGGGATCAATCCCTGGGGAGTGACATCATGCTTGGTGAAGTTAGAGGGTCGGTGAAAAAGAGAAAGACCCTCAATGAGACGGATTGACACAGTGGCTGCAACAATGGGCTTGAGCATAAAAACGATTGTCAGGATGGTGCAGGACCAGGCAGTGTTTCGTTCTGTTGTACATAGGGTTGCTATGAGCCAGAACTGACTCAACGGCACCTAACAACAACAACATGACCCAGTAGTAACAAACACAGTCTAAGAGAGCCTAGACCACTTGCTATGATTCAATCATGAAGGAGTCAGAGAACTTTTCAGGGAGAAGCTGTCATCCATGTTTAAATATTGTTATTGTTAAATAGTGTTATTGGTATGCGTTTAATTGTGTCCCCCAAAGAGATATGAAGTTCTAAACCCTGGTACCTATGAATATGACCTTATTTGGAAATAGAGTTTTGGTAGATATAATTAGTTAACACGAAGTCTTACTGGAATAAAGCGGGCCCTAATATAATATGACTGGTGTCCATACAAAAAGAGAAGAGATACAGACAGATGCAGAAGGAAGATGGACATGTGAAGATGGAGGCAGAGACTGAAGTTATGTTGCCACAAGCCAAGGAAAACCTGGGGTTACCAGAAGGGGAAGACATAAGAAAGGATCTTCCCCTAGGGCCTTCAGCGAGAGCATGATCCTCAAAGCTGACACCCTGTGTTCAGACTTCCATCCTCCTATCAAGTTATAAAACAAAACAAAACAGACAAACAAACAAAAAAACCATTGTGTCGAGTTGATTCTGACTCATAGTGACCCTATAGGACAGAGTAGAACCGCCCCATAGAGTTTCCGAGGAGCGTCTGTGAGAAAACAAATTTCTGTTGTTTTTAAGCACCCACTTTGTGGCACTTTGTTATAGCAACCCTAGGAAACTAACACAGTTACTAAGGCCAAAAGAGGGATATTCAAGGCAAAGGAAGCAGCCAGAGTGAATGCCTTAGAACAAGAGACACTAAGATATATTTGAGGACCTGAAGGAAGTGAAGTATTACTAAAGAGAATAGAATGGATGGAAGATGACTGAGTGGCTAATGGTGAGGTGGAGAAGTAAGCAGGGTTAAAATCAAGCAAGTTCTTGAAGACGTCTTACCCCTTTTCAGATTTACCCTGAAGGCAATGAGAAGTCATTGAAGGGTTTTAAGCTGGTGAGTGGCTTTATCAGAATTGCAGGTTAGGAAAAATTATTCTTGCTGTAGACTGGCAGTACAATTAAAGCTGGCAGAACTGGAAGCAGGGAAAGTGTTTGGGGGTCTGTGGGTGTGACCTAGGTAAGAAGCAGGGGTGAGCACCACAGTGGATTGTAGTCAGTGGGAGTAGGGAGAGGTGGAATGATTCAAAAGACATTCAGGAGGTAGAAGCAACAGAACTTGGAAACTGATTATACTCCTTAGTTAAAAAAGAAGATATCAACGGAGATGGACAAGTTGTAGTGTTGAACCATTGGGTAGAATGTGATGCTGTTCATTGGGAAAACACAGGAGAAGCTTACCCCATTGAATAAATTTTATAGGGGCAGTGAGAGAAAACAATAATGATAATATTTCCTTTTGATTATGTCACAAATTGTGCTTATTCCACAAACTGGTGATAGAAAGAAGTGGGAAGAGTGAAGAGGTAAAGAGCAAAAGACTGAAAAAGCATCCGAATTGGTCCTTTATAAATGTTTTCTAGAAGTCTCACTAAACGAATTTCATTTATACCTCACTGGACAAAACTGGCTCACATTGTCCCCCTGCCTTCAAGGAAGTCTGGGAAGGTAAGCATTTTAGAAATATAATCACCCCAAACAAAACTGAGGTTTTATCAGTTAAGAATACTGGATAGACAATTAGCAGTCTCTGCCATATTTTCCTGTGAAGCTTCCAAAAAGAGGAGATCAATAAGCATTTGACCATGTAAGTAGCGCTCTGGGATGAAATCTAGACTGGAAATAAAGATTTGCAAAAAATCTCAACATTGAGATGGTAACTTAACCCACTGAAGTGAGTAAGAGCACTCAGAGATATAAGGAACTAACATGAGAATGGTAGGAACAAAGAGGAAATCCATACACTTCTTTAGTTGACTACATTTGGTGATTATCGGATTTAGTGAGAAAAGAACTCCAAGACAGAAAGATGTGGCAGTCTGCTTCCATAATGATTACAGCCTTGGAAACCCGATGGGGCAGTTCTAATCTGTTATTTGGGATAGCTGTAAATCAGAATGGACTCAACAAGCAATGGGTAATGAGTAAGCTATTTTCACATGGGTAAGGATAAGTTATGAGGCATTGGTGGTTCAGTAGTAGAATTCTCAACTTCCATGTGGGAGACCTAGGTTCAATTCCCAAACAACGCACCTCATGTGCAGCCACTGCTGACTGGTCTGTCAGTGGAGACTTGAGTGTTGCTATGATGCTGAACAGGTTTCAGTGGAGCTTCAAGAATACAACAAACTAGGAAGAAAGTCCTAGTGATCTATTTCCAAAAAGTAGCCAATGAAAATCCTATGAATCACAACAGTCCAAGCTACAACCAATCATGGGGACAGTGCAAGACTGGGCAGTGTTTTGTTCCTTTGCACATGGGACCACCATAAGTCGGTGGCAGACTTGACAGCAGCCAGCAACAACAAGAAGGGATAACTTAAGTTTTAGTAAAGTATTATATGGTTCTGCTTCTGAAATACATTATAAAATGTTTTTATGATTAAAGGAGAATGAAGAAAACCAAAGACACAAGGAAAATATTAGTCCCAGGGACTAATGGACCACATGACTCCACCAGCCTGAGCCCAGAAGAACTAGATGGTGCCTGGCTACCACCACTGACCACTCTGACAAGGATTACAATGTAGGTTCCCGGACAGCACAGGAAAAGTGTAGTACAAAATTGAAATTCACTAATAAAGATCAGACATACCAGTATAACAGAGACTGGAGGAACCCCAGAGACTATGGCCCCTAGACACCCTGCTAATTCAGAATTGAAGCCACTTCCAAAGTCCACCTTTCAGCGAAAGATTAGACAGGCCTATAAAACAAACAATAACACATGTGAGGAATGTGCTTCTTAGTTCAATCAAGTATACAATACCAATGGGCAACACCTACCCAAAAGCAAAGACTAGATGGCAGGAAGGGACAGGAAAACTGAACGAATGGACACGGGGAACCCAGGGTGGAAAGGGAAAAGGGGAAAGTGCTGACACAGAGTGGGGATTTCAACTAATGTCACAAAACAATTTGTGTATAAATTTTTTAATGAGGAAAAAAAATCATCTATATGAGACCAAACTGTCAAAGTTTACCCTAAAGCAAAGATGAGAACGCAAGGGGAGGGGAGGGGCAGGGAAGCTAGATTAACAGAAACAAAACAATCAGAACTGAAATAATGAGAATGTTAACACACTGTGAAAAATGTAACCAATGTCACTGAACAATATGCATGTTGTTGTTAGGTGCTATCAAGTTGGTTTCAACTCATAGCGGACCCTATGTGTGAGTGAACGAAACACGGCCTAATCTTGCACCATCCTCACAATTATTGCTGCCCGAGCCTATTGTTGCAGCCACTGTGTCAATCCATCTCCTTGAGGGTCTTCCTCTTTTTCACTGACCCTCTACATTACCACGCATGATGTCCTTCTCCAGGGACTGGTCCCCCCGATAACATGTCAAAAGTACATGAGATGAGGTCTCGCCATCCTCACTTCCAAGGAGCACTCTGGCTGTACTTCTTACAAGACAGACTTGTTCATTCCTGTGGCAGTCCATGGTATGTGTATTCAATATTCTTCACCAACACCATAATTCAAAGGCATCAATTCTTTCTCAGTCTTCCTTATTCATTGTCCAGTTTTTGCATGCATATGAAGTGATGGAAAATATCATGACCTGGGTCAGGCGCACCTTAGTCCTCAAAGTGACATCTTTGCTTTTCAACACTATAAAGAGGTCTCTTGCAGCAGATTTGCCCAATTCAATATGTCTTTTGATTTCTTGACTGCCGCTTCCATGGGTGTTGATTGTGAATCCAAGTAAAATGAAATCCTTGACAACTTCAAACTTTTCTCTGTTTATCATGATGTTGCCTATTGGTCCAGTTGTGAAGATTTTTGTTTTCTTTGAGTTGAGGTGTAATCCATACTGAAGGCTATATTCTTTGATCTTCATCAGTAAGTGCTTCAAGTCCTCTTCACTTTCAGCAAGCAAGGTTATGTCATTTGCATATCACAGGTTGTTAAGGAGTCTTCTTCTAATTCTGATACCTCATTCTTCTTCATGTAGTCAAGATTCTCTGACTGTTTGCTCAGAATACAGACTGAGTAAATACAGTGAAAGGATACAGCCCTGATGCATAACTTTCCTGATTTTAAACCACTCAGTATCCCCCTGTTCTGTTCAAACGACTGCCTCTTGGTCTATGTATAGGTTCCACATGAGCACAATTAAGTGTTCTGGAATTCCCATTCTTTGCAATGTTATCCATAATTTGTTATGATTTACACAGTCGAATGCCTTTGCATAGTCAATAAAACACAGGTAAACATCTTTCTGGTAATCTCTGCTTTTAGCCAAGATCCATCTGACTTCAGCAATGATATCCCTTGTTCCACATCCTCCTCTGAATCCGGCTTGAATTTTTGGCAGTTCCCTGTCGATGTACTGCTGCAACTACTTTTGAATTATCTTCAGCAAAATTTTACTTGCATGTGATAATAATGGTATTATTCAATAATTTCTGCATTCTGTTGGATCACCTTTCTTTGGAATGGGCACAAATATGCATCTCTTCTAGTCAGTTGACCAAAAAAAAAAAAAACTCAAACCCGTTGCCGTCGAGTCGATTCTGACACATAGTGACCCTATAGGACAGAGTAGAACTGCCCCATAGAGTTTCCAAGGAGTAACTTGTGGATTCGAACTGCCAACCTTTTGGTTAGCAGCCAAATTTGCTGTGTAAACTTTCACCAAAAACACAACAAAATATTCTAATTTAAAAAATTAAAAAAAAAATCCTTCTGGCAAAAAACAAAATGACAATAAGAACAAAAAAACCAGAATAATATTTTCTGTTGGATGGCCTTCTCCATATAACTACTCTCTTTGAGTTCCAGTAACTTCTCCCTCCCATTGCACTTCATGTTAAGCAAGGGGTGGTAACATCTCTCAGCCCTTGCTAGTCTGAATGTACTGCACCAAACTTAATGATGTTCTTAATCCCTGCCTATACATTATTAAATTCTCCTTGATATCCCAGGGAAAAAAAATGTTTTTATGATAACACTAGCACATTGGAATCGTTGGAGGAATTTATCATTTTGATTGGCTCTAGCCTTCATCCTGGGTCTGTCATACCTTGTTTCCAGTATTCTGAGTGCCCCTGTGTGTACTCCGTTGGGTTCTACCCAGGAAACCCCTCTGGCCTAAGCCTGTCTCACAGGCCCTCCAAACAGGGATGTCCTAAAATTCCTAAGATTCCTTTGCAGATTTAGTTCTTTTCAACTACACCACCAGACCTATAAAAGATTTGTCAGCACTATTCCTGGGAGCAGAGGGTCACTTTTTTCTTAGATAAGAGGTCAAGCGAAGAAAGTAGAACATATTTGTTCCTCTTGAAACTAAGGACAAAAGGGTCAGAGAAAATGCTTTTTCGGCTCCTTTTAGCCATTCTATTTTGTTACGAGAAAGTTGTTTTAAGCCTGCCTCTGCTCCTTCCAAATCCCTGTTTAGATATCAGAGTCATATCTCCCTGATCCGGTTACTCCCAGCCTGCATTAGCTTTACCCTCCGCTGGTGTCTGGTGGTTGCGAAATGAATCTCAGACTCATGCCACTTTGACACAGAGCTTAGAGGCAGCTCAGACAGGCAGAATTGGATGGAGCATGCGGGGCACTGTGGGTTTGCCACGCTACCTCAGGCCGGTGCAGCTGAGCTGCTTAATTGGGTTCTTGCTCTTCACAAGCCTCCAAATAGCTGTTTGAGTCCCAGAGTTGGTGGTGGTTTTTTTTTTTTTTTTTTTCCTTCTGGCTAATAAAATTTTCCAAGTCACCAGAGCCAGAGGGGTTTGGGAAAGAAAGCCTCCTTTGTTAAACAAAGAAAGTTCTATGGGACTTGCTGCCTCTGAATCTAGGAAAACCATCCCAATTAAATTGTGAAATGATTGTGAATATTGAGAGATCTCAGTGTACAAGGCAGCCTCTGACCCTGATGAGCAGAGACTAGGAATATTAGTTTTAGTGCAAATGCCCTTGTTTCAAAGATCTGGAGCCTGGGACTTTCTTCCAAAGAGTTCAGAGAAAAATCACAGTCAGAGGCAGCAATAGACTCTCCAAAGAGTCTAAAAATTTTAAATGTGTTTGCTTTTCCAGCCATCATGCTACAGAGTCATTTTTTATATAAACTCGGGAAGTAGCCAACATTGGCAGATTAATAGAATTCAGGGAAATTTCTTTTTAAGCCCCCAAATGAGGTGTCGCTTCTAAAGTAACAGTTAAGGCATCTAAGCCAAGTTAAGGGTCTTGGGGCATTGCTTTCATCTTCTTTCTTTTTTTAATGTGGTAAAAATATACATAACAAAACATTTACCAATTCAGCAATGTTTACGTATATTATTCATTGACATTGAGTACGTTCTTCATGTTGGGCAACCATTATCACTACTCTTTTCCAAATTATCCCACCACCCTTAACATAAACTCAGTACCCTTTACATACTAACTCCCATTTCCCCCCTCCTTTCTACCCCTGGTAACCACTCGTAAGGTTTGGTTTCTATTTGTCTATTTCATATAAGTGATATCATACCGTATTTGTCCTTTTGCAACAGAGTTATTTCAATCAGCATAACACTTTCAAAGTTTATTCATGCTGTAGTATGTATCAGGGGAGCCCTGGTGGTGCACTGGTTAAGGGCTCGGCTGCTAACCAAAAGGTTGAGAGTTTGAATCCGTTAGCAGCTCCTTGGAAACCCTATGGGGCCATTCTGCTCTGTCCTGTAGGGTTGCTATGAGTCCGAATTGACTGGATGGCAATGGGTCATCCCCATTTGGGGGGTTTGTGTGTATCAGGACTTCATTTCTCTGTATAGCTTTGTAATATTCCATTGTGTGTATATACATTTTGTTTATTCATTCATCTGTTGGACATTTAGGTTGTTTCCACCTTTTGGCTATTGCGAATAACGCTGCAATGAACACTGGTATACAGGTTTCTGTTTGAATTCCTGCTTTCAATTCTTTTGGGCATATACATAGGATTAGGATTGCTGGCTCCTATGGAAACTTAACATTCAACTTTCGGAGGAACTGCCAAACTGTTTTCCACAGTGGCTACACAATTGTGCATTCTTACCAGCAATGGATGAGGACGATTTCATCTTGAATAATATATTTTATGTAAGTTTACAGTAAACTCAATTTCCTGTAAATATATCCATATTTGGCATTATAATATGCTATATTAAATACAGAGAGCAAAAACAATGGAAAAATGGCCTCGCTCTACATGTTACATTAAAGGTCTTTCTAACAATAGCAGTAAGAGAAGAATAATGCTAAAGGATTAGTTGCATAAACCAAAAAGACTTTCAGTGGCCTTTGAGATTTCAATATGAGTGTGTCTGATTTCTTGAGGATTTAGGGAGCCTGAGAGGTGGTGGGGGAGGGGGGATGACATGCCTGTCTACAGGGAGCAATAGCTACCTCATCTCCAGCACAGAGTTACTATGTGGAAATGCATGCCCACTGGTGCTAGTTATTCTGATTCTTCGAAAGAAGCTGAAAATTCAGATTTATATGTGAAATCTTCCAATATAAGAATACAGCATCTAATCTGAAAAATATAAACAACTTGTAGATGGAAAATGAGTTCCTGACAATCGGGCCTAGAAAATTGAGGGTAGGACTACATAACATTGTAATAAGTATGTGTATGTAAAAATCGTAGATGGCACAAAACATCTCTTATTGAAACATCAGGACCACAAGACTGATACTGTGTACAGCTTCATACTTCCAGGGCAGTGGCTCTCAAATTGTAGTCACAAAACCAGCAGCATCTCCATCACCTGGAAACTAGTTAAAATGCAAATTCTCAGGTCTCGTTTCAGACCTACTAAATCTCTTTATGAGTTGGAGTCGACTTGACAGCACCTAGCAACAAGGAACAAATTAAAAATGCTGGAGGTGGAGCCAGAAATCTGTATTTTAACAAGCCCTCCATGTGATTCTGGTGCAGCTCAAGTTTGAGAATAACTGTGTTGAGCTATTCTTCCCTTAGCTTCAGGAATCCGGTATTTTTCAAATGTTTTAAGGAAAGAAACCATTTGTTCACATTTAATTTGAAATATTAGTAATGAAGCACAATCCAGAACCTGTTTAGGTGAAGTGGAGATGGAGAGCCTTGAGCCCCAGTCCAATCAGCTTCCTCCTCCAACACTGCCCCAGTTCAAGTAACTTGGTAGAGCAGTCAACCAGCCATTAGCCCAACAACAGACCTACTTCATTTTTATTTTTCCAGATGAAGTTGAAACACTAAAATAATACAAACTTTCATCTCAGCGGAGACATTTGCTGAAAACAAGATGTAATGAACATATGTTTAGGCACAGATTGTGGGGGAGGTGGTTATGAAAGAGTGCCAAATAAGTGTCACTTCAAAATTCATCAAGAAATGAACAATGACCGCTCTTTGCAGCAAAGCACTGGAAACTCTAATACCCTAAACAAAAAGAAGCCACAGTGGGGAAGACTAACTCCAAGGAGCCAGAAAGGCTTCCATGTTCTCTTCCTGACCTTTCCTGGTTCTTCCCTGTTAGAATCATGGACTTGGCATCATCGGTGAAGTCTTCTTGGAATGAGGTCTAAGATGAGCCCTGTGGGCTGACTTACCAGACTTCCTGCCCTTGCTTTACATATGCCTCTCATTTAGGGAAACCCTGATGACTGGTATTTTGATTTAAAGTTGTGTTGAATACCAGCATTGTTGGGGAAGCAAATGTAAGCAAGAGCTAATTAATTGCTTTAATACACAGTTTTATCACCTATTCTGCTTATGACCTCAATTCATGGTGACCCCGACTCATGGTGACCTCATGTGTGTCCCAGTAGAACTATGTTTCATAGGATTTTCAGTGGTTGATTTTTTTCAGAAGTAGATTGCCAAGCTTTCTTCTGAGGCACTTCTGCATGGACTTGAATTCGCAAACTTTTGGTTAACAGCTGAGCACGTAAACCATTTGCACCACATGGGGACTCCCTTTTGAGTATACCAGCCTCTTAATAAATGTCTTGGAATTAACAAACGAATGATCAACTCTCACTTGAATAATCTTCCCACAAGCTCGTTGGTATTATCACCTTACGGATAATAAGTAGAGGGGAGAGGGTGTCTTAGTCAACTAGTGCTGCTATAACAGAAATACCACAAGTGGATGGCTTTAACAAAGAGAAATTTATTCTCTCACAGTCCAGTGGGCTATTAAGTCCAAATTCAGGGCATCAGCTTCAGGGGAAGGCTTTCTCTCTGTGTCGGCTCTGGAGGAAGGTCCTTGTCATCAGTCTTCCCTTGGTCTAGGAGCATCTCAGTGCAGGAACCTCCAGTCCAAAGGACGCACTCTGCTCCAGGCACTGCTTTCTTGGGGGTATGAGGTTCCCGTGTCTCTCTGCTTGCTTCTCTCTTTTATATCTCAGAAGAGATTGGCTTAAGACACTATCTAATCTTATAGACTTCATCAATATAACTTCTGCTAATCCATCTTATTACATCATAGTGATAGGATTTGCAACACATAGGGTAATAGCATCAGATGACAAAATGGTTGACAATCATAAAATACTGGGAATCATGACCCAGCCAAGTTGACAGACATTTTTGGGGGACACAATTCTGTCCATGACAGATGGGTTGGCTAGAGTTACCCCTAGTCTTTCTTTAGCTTCTTTATTAAGCCTTATTCTAATTTAGAAATGGCAACTTTTAAAAAATAAAACGGAAAATGGAGCCTAGGGAAGAGGGGACGGTGAGAGCTAGCAGTTACTCTCCAGCTGAGATTGTGTATCCTTCATCTCAAGTGCCAACTCCAGTCGCCTCCCTGGAATCACATCTTAGGCAGACCACATTAGAGCCAGGGAAGACGCTGATTGAGTAAATCTAGGATGAGGCTTGAGACACTGTATTTTCTTAAGATCTCCACAGGAGATTCTGATGCTCAGGCAGAGGTGAGAAACATGGCTGGAAGCCATGTGCAGATTCTGGAGGAGGGAGTGCTGAAATCGATTAGTGGGGTCTGAGTGGAGCGTCAGAGTAAAGCGGAGGTGTATGTCCCCCATATTTTCTGACCTTGCTTCTCATTTTTCTCATTTTTCTATAGGCTTCTAAATTCTTCTCATTTTTGTAGGAGACTCAATGGAGTCTATTCTGACTCATGGCCACCCATGTATGTCAGAGTAGAACTGTGCTCCATAGAGTTTTCAATGGCTGATTTTTCAGGAGTAGATCACCGGGCCTTTTTCTCAGGTGCCTCTGGGTGGATTTAAGCTGTCAACCTTTCAGTTAGTAGCTGAGCAGCCAACCATTTGAGCCAGACTGGGACTCTATGCAACCCTTTAAACCTTTACTATCAGCTAACATATCAAAAAGGATCCTAGGGAGAGAGGGAAACCACATATACTAACAGAGAAGGAAAGACAGCAAAAACCAAGGTTCCTCATTCCTTGGTATTTCTTAAAGCAGAAGGAGACCTGGTGGCACAGTTGTTAAGCATTCGACCGCTAACCAACAGGTCAGCAGTTCCAATCCAACAGTTACTCCTTGGAAACCTTCTGGGGCAGTTCTTCTCTGCCCTAAATGGTCACTATGAGTTGGAATCGACTCGACGGCAACGGGTTTGGACTACTTAGACAATGTGCTTCTCTGCAAAGTAAAGCCATTGAACCCAAAATTATCTCACATATTGTATTTTTCAGGGCTTCCACTTTCTACACTAAAGAATCAATCAAAATTGGTAGACCTAAAAGTTGGGAATAAGATGCCTTAAAGTTAACTTATAGCATCAAAATCAGGATGGCCTAAAAGCAGAAAGAAGCTATCTAAAAAAGTATTGCTATTAATAAGATTTTATAAACATAAACTCATATATACATACATCTTTCAGTTCTTAGAGTCTTATTTCTATCACATAAGAATCAGAAAGAAGGTATTATACCTTTTAATGTAAAAAAAAAGTTGAAGGGCTATTAAGATATCTAAGTTAGCCCCCTGAATTTACAGATGAGGAAATCAAGGCCCAATTTCATTGAAGGACTATTCCACTAACGCACTTCCTGATTTTCCCATCAGTAATTTTCACTACACCTGCTCCTTACACTTGACGAGACCTTGAATCTAAACTCTATTGTCTCTGTACCCATTAATTCTCTCTTGTCTTTATTTCTTTTACCATCTGATTTATATTCTATGGTCTTCCATTTCAACAACTCTCATGCCATATCCTCAACTTCCTTTTGCCATTGGATGTCTGTTGAACCCTCTATGGAACCCCAACACAAAGTCATTTTAACAATGTATGTTCTCCTTGCTGGGCTGTTGAGTCTGGCCAGATGAAATAATACGATCATGCAATGTAAATTCATTCATTTACTTCTCACCCTACTGCCCTCTGGCTTCTGCCCCACTACCCCACAAAAATTATTTTCACTAAATTCATCAATGACATTCTTGCTGCTAAACAGAGGGCTACATTTTAGGCTTCATTTTTTTTTAATACGTAATTTATTTTACTTTTTGTTGTTGAGAATATATACTGCAAAGCGTATACCAGTTTAACAATTTCTACACGTACAATTCAGTGACGTTGATTATAGACTTCATTTTAATGCTCGCTCAGCCACATTTGCCCTTAGTGATGAATTCTCTTATTTTTTTAAATTGTGCTTTAAGTGAAAGTTTACAGTTCAAGTTAGTTTCTCATACAAAAATTTATGCACACATTGCTATGTGACCCTAGTTGCTCTCCCTATAATGTGACAGCACCCTCCTCCTTTCCACCCCAGATTTCCCGTGTCCATTCAACCAGCTCCTGTCCCTTTTTGCCTTCTCATCTCACCTCCAGACAGGAGCTGCCCATTTAGTCTCATGTAGCTACTTGAGCTAAGAACCACAATCTTCACAAGTATCATTTTATGTCTTATAGTCCAGTCTAATCTTTGTCTGAAGAGTTGGCTTTGGGAATGCTTTCACCTCTGGGCTAACAGAGAGTCCGGAGACTATGTCTTTCAGTGTCCCTCCAGTCTCAGTCAGACCATTAAGTCTGGTGTTTTTACTAGAATTTGAGTTCTGCACCCCACTTTTCTCCTGCTCCATCAGGGACTCTCTGTCGTGTTCCCTGTCTGGGCGGTCACTGGTGGTAGCTGGGCACCATCTAGTTCTTCTGGTCTCAGGCTGATGGAGTCTCTGGTTTATGTGGTCCTTTCTGTCTCTTGGGCTAATAGTTTCCTCGTGTCTTTGGTGTTCTTCATTCTCCTTTCTCCAGGTGAGTTGGGACCAATCGATACATCATAGATGGCTGCTCGCTGCTTTTAAGACCCCAGACGCCACTCACCAAAATGGGATGCAGAACATTTTCTTAATAAACTTTGTTATGCCAATTGACCTAGATGTCCCCTGAAAGCATGGTCCCCAGACCCCTGCCCCTGCTACTCTGTCCCTCAAAATGTTTGGTTGTATTCAGGAAACTTCTTAATTTTTGGTATAGTCCAGTTGTGCTGTATTGTGTGCTGTCCTTCCCTTCACCTAAGATAATTTGTATCTACTATCTAGTTAGTGAATACCCCACTCCCTCCCTCCCCACCCTCATAACCATCAAAGAGTGTTTTCTCCTGTGTTTAAACTGTTTCTTGAGTTCTTATAATAGTGATCTGATACAATATTTGTCCTTTTGTGACTGACTGATTTCACTCAGCATAATGCTTTCCAGATTCATCCATGTTACAAGACGTTTCACAGATTTTGCTTTGTTCTTTATCATTGCATAGTATTCCATTGTGTGAATATACCATAATTTGTTTATCCATTTGTCCATTGATGGGTACCTACGTTGTTTCCATCTTTTTGCTATTGTGAACAGTGCTGCAATGAATATGGATGTGCATATATCTATTCATGAGACAGCTCTTATGGCTGTAGGATATATTCCAAGGAGTGGGATTTCTGGATCGTATGGTACTTCTATCTTTTAAGGAAGCACCAAATCAATTTCCAAAGTGCTAGTACCATTTTACATTCCCACCAACAGTGGACAAGTGTTCCAGTCTCTCCACCACCTCTCAACATTTATTATTTTGTGTTTTATTAATGCTAGCCTTGTTGGGGTGAGATGGTGTCTTATTGTAGTTTTGATTTGCATTTCTCTAACGGCTAATGATCGTGAGCATTTCCTTACGTATCTGGTAGCTGCCTGAATGTCTTCATTGGTGAAGTGCCTGTTCATATCCTTTGCACATTTTTCAATTGGGTTATTTGTCTTTTTGTTGTTGAAGTTTTGTAGTATCTTGTAGATTTTAGAGATTAGACACTGATCAGATTTGTCATAGCCAAAGCTTTTTTTGCAGTCCGTAGGTTGTCTTTTTAGTCTTTGGTGAAGTCTTTTGATGAGCATAAATGTTTCATTTTTAGGAGCTCCCAGTTATCTAGTTTGTCGTCTGGTGTTTGTGCATTGTTAGTAATGTTTTGTATTCTCTTTATGCCATGTATTAGGGCTCCTAGCGTTGTCCCTATTTTTTCTTCCATGATCTTTATCATTTTATATTTTATATTTACGTCTTTGATCCATTTCGGATGAATTTCCATCTGGATTATCAATTCTGTTCCATTGGTCTATGTGTCTGTTGTTGTACCAGTACCAGGCTGTTTTGACTACCATGGCAGTATAATAGGTTCTAAAATCAGGTAGTGTGAGGCCTTGCACTTTGTTCTTCTTCTTCAGTAATGCTTTACCTCTCCAGGGCCTCTTCCCTTTCCATATGAAGTTGATGATTTGTTTCTCCATCTCATTAAAAGAAACCCTTGGAATTTGGATTGGGATTGCACTGTATCTGTAACTTGCTTTAGGTAGAATAGACATTTTCACAATGTTGAGTCTTCCCATCCATGAGCAA
>NW_004444050.1:4901136-4922131 GCF_000243295.1 Trichechus manatus latirostris | reverse complement strand
AGCTTTTGGTCTTGTTAACTCTTTCAATTGTTTTTCTATTTTCTATTTCATTTAATTCTGCTCTAATTTTTATTATTTGCTTTCTTATGGTGCCTGAGGGCTTATTTTGCTGCTCTCTTTCTATTTGTTCCAGTTGCAGGGTTAATGTTTTGGTTTTGGCCCTTTCTTCTTTTTGGAGGTGTGCATTTATTATTATAAACTGACCTCTGAGCACTGCTTTTGTGTGTCCCAAAGGTTCTGATAGGAAGTGTTTTCATTCTCTTTTGATTCTGTGAATTTCTTTATGTCATCCATAATTTCTTCTATAACCTAGTAGTTTTTGAGCAACGTGTTGTTCAATTTCCATGTGTTTGATTTTTTTCCCTTGCTTTCTCTGTTATTGATTTCTACTTTTGTGGCTTTATGGTCAGAAAAGATGCTTTGTAATATTTCAGTGGTTTGTATTCTGTTAAGACTTGCTTTATGGCCTAATATGTGGTCTAATCTGGAGAGTGTTCCATGTGCTTTGGAAAAAAAAGTGTACTTGGCTGCTGTTGAGTGCAGTGTTCTGTATGTGTCTATGAGATCAAGTTGGTTGATTGTGACATTTAACTCTTCCTTGTCTTTATTGAGCTTCTTTCTGGATGTTCTGTCCTTCACCGAAAGTGGTGTATTGAAGTCTCCTACTACTGTTGTGGAGCTGTCTATCTCTCTTTTCAATGCTGTTAGAGTTTCTTTTATGTATTTTGGAACTCTGTCATTCGTTGTGTAAATATTTATTATGGTTATGTCCTCTTGGTGTATTGAGCCTATAATCATTACATAGTGTCCTTCCTTATCCTTTGTGGTGGATTTTACTTTAAAGTCTGTTTTGTCAGAGATTAATTTTGATGGTTGTTTGCTTCATGTATTTTCTCCACCCTTTGAGTTTTAGTTTGTTTGTGTCTTTAAGTCTAAGGTATGTCTCTTGGAGGTAGTATATAGACGAATGGTGGTTTTTAGCCATTCTGCCTGTCTCTGTCTGTTTGTTGATGCATTTAGTCTATTTACATTCAGTGTAATTATTGCTAGGTATGAGTTTTGTGCTGTCATTTTGACATCTTTTTTTGTGTGTTGTTGTCGGTTTCTTTGTTGCACTTAATTTTCTGTGCTGAGTTGTTTTTCTTTGTGTATTTTCTTTTCAACTTTTCATTGTTGTTGATTTTGTATTCGCAGAGTCTTTATGTTTTTCTTGTTTTTTATTTTGATGTGTAGGATTGTTAGTTTCCTTTGTGTTTATCTTAATATTTACCCCTATTTTTCTAAGTTTAAACCAATCTTTTATTTCTTTATATCACCTCGACTTCCTCTCCATATGAAAGATCCATGACTACATTTTTTAGTCCCTCTTTTTTGTTTTAGTGTTGTCATCTTTTACATATTGACATCTGTTTCCCTATTTTCAGTGTTTTAGCTTTGATTTATTTTTTGTGACTTCCCTATCTGGGTTGATATCTGGTTGCTCTGTCCTGTGTTCTAGTCTTGGGTTGTTATCTAGTGTTATTGATTTTCTAACCGGAGGACTCCCTTTAGTATTTCTTGTAATTTTGCTTTGGTTTTTGCAAATTCCCTAAACTTCTGTTTATTGGGAATGCCCTAATTTTGCCATCATATTTGAGAGACAGTTTTGCTGGATATATAATTCTTTGCTGGCAGTTTTTTTCCTTGAAGGCTTTATATATGTCATCCCATTGCCTTCTTGCCTGCATGGTTTCTGCTGAGTAGTCCAAGCTTAGTCTTATTGACTCTCCTTTGTAGACGACTTTTCATTTATCCCTAGCTGCTCTTAAAATAATCTGTTTATCTTTGATTTTAGCAAGTTTGATTATAATATGTCTTGGTGACTTTCTTTTGGGATTTACCTCGTGTGGGGTTCGATGATTATCTTGGGTAGATATCGTCTCATCTTTCACAGTATTGGGGAAGTTTTCTGTCAACAAATCTTCAACAATTCTCTCTGTATTTTCTATTATCTGCTCCCCCCACCCCAGTTCTGGTACTCCAATCACTCGTAGGTTATTCCTCTTGATAGACTCCCACATAACTCTTAGGGTTTCTTCCTTTTTTTAACACTTTTATCTGATTTTTCCTCAAGTAAGTTGGTGTCAAGTACTTTATCTTCAGTCTCACCAGTTCTGACTTCCATTGTTTTAATTCTGCTCCTTTGACTTTCTATTGCATTGTCTAATTCTGAAATTTTATTGTTAATCATCTGGATTTCTGTCTGCTGTCTCTCTATGGATTCTTGCAGCCTGTTAAATTTGTCATTGTTCTCTTCTATAATCTCCTTAAGTTCTTCTATTGCTTTGTCTGTATGTTCCTTGACTTGTTCTGTATTTTGCATGATTTCCTTCCTGATCTCTTCAAGAGTTCTGTATATTAATCTTTTGTACTTTACCTCCAGTAATTCCAAGAAGTTCTCTTCCTCTGGAAGATTTCTTGATTCTTTGTTTTGGGAGCTTGCTGAAGCCATCATGGTCTGCCTTTTTATGTTATTTGATATTGACTGTTGTCTCTGAGCCATCAATAATTTATTATATTTATTTATTTTCTGTTTGCTTACTGTGTCCTAGCTTCTTGTTTTGTTTTGATATGCCCAAATAGGCTGCTCATGTGAGCTAGTTTGATTATTGGCACCTTTGAAGCTCTAATGTCCTGTTACCAGGTGGTTAGATCTGTTACTAGGTATGTGAGCCCAGGATTCTGTTTACTTTTCTTGTATGGATTCAGCTCACGTGTCCCAGTAGTCGGTCACCAAATGTGTGGTGCAGACTCTTACCTACAGTCCTAGACAGGCAGGGGTGATTGGAGCAGGCACAGGTATTTGGCTGCAGTAGAGGGTCATGCACTGAGTATGGCAGGGGGCTGACGGTTGCCCCTGAGTGTCCCTGAGTGGAAAGCTTGTCCCTGTTCCCTAGAATGCATAGGTAGGTGGGTTTTGCAGCTGGACTATGGGCACCCAATGCTGTTGGCTGTAAGGACTGGGAGGCACCATTTATTCTTGGACCCCGTCACAGGTGACTAGGTGACACAGGTGGGGCCACCAGTCCTCAGGCCCCTGATGTGAGTAGTTGAGGACCCTGCTTAATGGGCAGAGCAGTGTCAAATGTTACAAACCTGCCACTCCACCATATAGCTGATATGGTTGAAGTCAGGCTTTAGGTATATACCCTGTTGTACTGTGCTAATGAGGGTCTACACTGTTGAAATGGGCCCACACAGGTCTATGCAGAGGTGAAAGGCATTCAAAGTCCATAGACCCCTTATGCCTGTGCCTAGGGAGCTGGTCTGCCCTGACTTCCTTGCTTAGGGGAGCTGGCAGATTTTTTTTTTTTTCCTGTTTGTTAATTTGTTCCCTCTCCAATGCCAGGAAAATGGCTCAGGGAGGGTGATGGATGCTACTTCCAGCCCAGGGGATGCAGCGATTGCTGAAGTTGGCCTGGGACCTGGTGCAGAGCGGGGAGGGAGCAGGTAAATGGGAGAGAGCTTCTTCCCAAACAGAGTGTTTTTTGATCTGCCAAGTAGGTTAAACACATGTACTTATCTTTTGCCAACCGATCACAGCTTTTCACTGTTTCTGGAGTCTTGAACAGACTCTCCACCACTCGATCTCTCCCCATGTGGAAAACGTGTCCTGAACACCACTTCTTGCCTCACTGCGCACACCAGCTGATCCAGCCTGCAGGGTCTAACAACTCCTCGCTGCTTCTGAATCATCTCTCCCTCCCCCTGCCACTCAGTCCAATTCTTCAACTTTTCCTTTGATGTTCAGGGTTCCTAGATTGTTATATATAATCGATTCACTTGTTCTTTCAGGTCTGTGTTGTAAAAGGGACCACCAGAAGCATCTGACTGCTCCGCCACCTTGGCCGTGCCTCCTGATGATAGAATTCTTTTACTGAAACATGTTTTCTCTTTCTCAGTCTTTATTATTGTGTTTTCTTTCTCCTCTTGATCCTTATGGTCTCCCACAGCTTGTGTCCTGATATCTCTTCTCTCCTCACTTTCTACCCTCACCCACCCTCATAGGTTTAGATACCATCTTTATCAGTAGTTCTCAGCCAGGGCTGATTTTGCCCCCTATAAGACATTTGACAATGCTGGTGATGTGTTTCATTGTCACAACTGTGGAGGGCAGTGCTATTGATATCTAATGGGTAGAGGCCATGGATGTTGCTAAACATCCTACAGTACACAGGGCAGCCCCTCACAACAAAGAATTATTCTTCCCAAAATGTCAGTAGTGCCAAGGTTGAGAAACTCTAGTTGATGATGATGAATCACAAGTCTATTTCTCTAGTAGCGGCTGTCTCCTGAAATCCAGAGCCATATATCTAACTATCCACTAGGCTTTTCCACTTGATATCCTACAGGCATTTCAAACACAAAATTCCAACTCGAATGTGTCATCTTCCACTGGTAACTTTCCCCCTCCTATGTTCATTTTTCAGTAAATGGCACTACCATCTACTGAAGTGCTCATATCAGAACTCTGAGTGCCATCTTGATTCATCCATTCTCTCATCCTTGAAATCCTATATTTAATAAAATTCTGGCAATCTACCTCTTAAATATCTCTTGAACCCATCTACCTTTCTCCTTTATCTGACTTCGGCTTACTTTTCCGGTCTTTTTGCCATCTGTGTCCCCTGCCCCTTCTTGTAACAAACAAGCTAGAAATGTTCTATATTTCGGTTGTCTATATGTAGGACGACTGGAATATGCCATGTTTATTCTGGCCACAGACTTGGCATAGTCTGTCCTCGTTGCCTGGAACACTTTGCACTTGCCTTTGATCTCTTTACAGAAAAATACCCCCCCCACACACACACACACAGATATACACACACACTCTACCTGAAGAACTCTCTCAGGTCTCAGAATGAATGTCATTTTTTTCAAAGAGCTTCTATGAGTCTTTAAGCCTCGACACCCTGTAATGCCCTCCCGTGATGCCCATTCTTCCCATCATAGCACTATGACACTATTTTGAGTAACTTGTCTACTAGACTGGAATTTCTATGTAGGCAGCAACCTGCATATTACTGATGCCTGCCATATTCCCTGCACATAGCAGGTTTCACTAAATGTTTAGTAAGTAAATAAATGAATGATTCATTGTTTATCATCTAGTTGGTATCAAATTTAGGTCTTGAATGCTTTTTCCCAAACGTATTTTAATAAAAATCTGGCTGTCTTGAAAATGTTTTCGTTAAAAGCATTTAACTTAGGAAAAAAGAAATTAAGATTTATATCACACTTACTTTGTATGTTTGGTGATTTATAGATATAGAATATGCAAAAATGTTATGAAGAATGCAGTTTACACATGAAATTAGATAAATACAGTTGATGTTTACTTTCGACTCTTTAGCTGCAACTCATTCCTAAGCTTATATAGAGCATATGCATGCTCTCTAAACAGCTACAAACTGTAAGATAATAAAAGAAAAAGTGAAGAATTCACTTTTATCTGATCTTTTTGCTCAAGTGAGGCACACAAACTGTTTACCAGAACCTGAGTTTGATCCTCATTTCTTAAATGGTCTACATTGCTTACACTTAGCCTTCCAAACAGGATCATTCTAAAGCCACACAAGCAAGCTTTCTTTGCAAACTGTGCTTAAGGGTGATATTCACACACAAGTACTAAGTCTAAGTAACTTCTAAAGATGAAAAAAAATCCAAAGAAAGTAAAAAATGCAGGGATAATGTGAATCCACATTGCAACCACACTCTTTGGATCCTTGCTATAGAAACATTCTCACCACACAAAAAGAGAGGTCATGACAAGCTTCAGCCTCCTACTGTATTTGGTTAAACTGTGTAAAAAAATAAAAAAATACTGCCAGGATGTGGACAGAGGGGTTATAGGAAACTCGAATTCTGCAAGCTTTGAATACTTCCTTGGATTTAAGCTTAATTTTCCTACGTTGGAGATATTTGGACTTCAATCTTAGTCATTATTTAAATCTTAGTGGAATGAAAATCCTTTTATCGTGGTGTAGCATATAGGTAAGAAGAACTTCTTCCCAGAACATCAAAGAAAGTGAAGAATTTCTGTTTATGTCCCTTATAATCTTTACACTGACTCCATAGAAAATCAAATGACTTCCTTTCTTAGGCTTGATACATTTTAAAATTGTTCAGATATTTGGTGGCCTTTCTGCTATCTGGTCTGCGGTCAAACTACAGCGTGTGCTATGACACAATTAAAAACAAGTATTAAATGAAGCTGTGGGACTTAGTTGGCAGACACCATTGCTCCCTTTCCCTTTTAGAAAATGGCCCCAAAGGATATGTCTCCACTGTCCTACAGGGCAAGGAAGCATTCCATGAAAAAGAGTAGTCTGCATTCATGGATCCCTCATATGGCCTTCTCCTAGGTTATCTATTAGCCATTCCAAAATTGAAATAAATTCATTCAAAGAATTTAACCAAATCTATACAGAAGGTCAGGCCCTATGCAAAGCTTTGGGCATATACATGAATAAAAGAATTTGTGGTCTAATAGAGAAGGCAGAAGTATGAAAATCAGTATAATATATACTAAAAAAAAAAAAAAAAGACAAATCGTTGCTGTCAAGTCAATTCCAACTCATAGTGACCCTAGAGGATGGAGTAGAACTGCCCCATAGGCTTTCCAAGGAACAACTGGTGGATTGGAACTGCCAACCTTTTGGTTAGCAGCCGAGTTCTTAACTGCTATGCCACAGGGCACCTATATTAAAACATAGTGTATAGTATATATAATGTCACTTTGAGGACTAAGGTGCCCCTGACCCAAGTTATGGTGTTTTCAATTGTCTCATATGCATGTGAAAGCTGGACAATGAATAAGGACGACCAAAGAAGAATTGATGCCTTTGAATTAAGATGTTGGTGAAGAATATTGAAATATACCATGGACTGCCAGAAGAAAGAACAAATCTGTCTTGGAAGAAGTACAGCCAGAATGCTCCTTAGAAGCTAGGATGGTGAGACGTCGTCTCACATACTTTGAACATGTTATTAGGAGGGACCAGTCCCTGGAGAAGGTCATCATGCTTGGTAAAGTAGAGAGTCAGCGAAAAAGAGACGGATACTCAAAGAGATGGATTGACAAAGTGGCTGCAACAATGGGTTCAAACAGCAACGATTGTGAGGATTGTGCAGGACTGGGCAGTGTTTCGTTCTGTTGTACGTAGGGTTGCTGTGAGTTGGAACTGACTTGATGGCACCTAACAACAACAACCACATATATAATGTAACGCTATACTAAGAGCCTACATTTATTGAGGCCTTGTCACTTACCAAACACTGTTCTAAATGCACGACATATCTAAAGCCATTTAATCCCCTAATGACCCAGTGAGGTAGGTGCTATTATTATCGCCGCTTTATAGTAATTATGATGGTCTTTTGATGTGTCAGCTTTGCTAGTCTACCAGTTGTCAGTTGCATTAGAGTTAATTCTGATTCATGATGGCCTCATGTTTTTCAGAAGTAGATCACTAAGTCTTTCTTCCGAGGCACCTCTTGGTGGACTCAAACCACTTACCTTTTTGTTAGCAGCTGAGCATGTTAACTGTTTGCACCATCAAGGGATTCTACAGTCCCCAGTTATACAATCACACACTAATCTGGATGTTGCTGTGAAGGTATTTTGCAGACGTAATTAAAGTACATAATCAGTTAACTTTAAGTAAGGGATTTACCCTAGATATCTGGATGTGCCTGATTCAGTCAGTTGAAAGACCTTAAGTTCAGAGCTTCTAAGATGAAGAAATTCCTCTTGTGGACTGCAGCTTCAGTGCCCGCCCTTCCTGACAGTATGCCCTACGGATTTCAGAGTTGCCTGGCCGGCCCCCACAATTGGATGAGCCAACTCTCTGCAATAAATCTCTTAATATATATATCTTATTGGTTTTGCTTCTTTGGTTGAACCCTGACTGATACATTAAGTGAGTAAACAAATCCAGAGAGGTTAAGGTCATAGGGCTAACACCTGGAAGAGGAAGATTTAAACTCAAGGAGTTCAAGTGCAAATCCCCTGAGTTGAACAACTACGTCCTTGCTGTCTGATAGAAATACCAGTTCAAAAGAGGTCCAAAAGAAAGAGTGCTTAATTCTGATTGAAAGGGTAGGTGGTGGAGTAGGGAGACCTGTTATAGGAAGATTGAAGGTGGAAGAAGTGCTTGGACTGGATTTGAGGGCTAAGCCAAACTTTGTGAGGCATCTAATTTGTGAAGGAGACACCAGACAAGGAATCCACAAAGGCTCTGGGTGTGATGCAACAGGGCAGGATAGCCATACTGAGGAGCTTGGGTTTGTCCATAGAACAAATTGATAAGATTAAAATAGGCGTACTTTGACTGTTCTGACAGGGATCACAACAGAGGGTCTTGGACAGAGATGAAGAAAAACATAGAACATAATTCTAACTCACAAAAAAGACCAGGCTTAGTGGCCTGACTGAGACTGGAGAAACCCCAAGAATATGTCCCCCAGACCCCCTTTTAGCTCAGTAATGAAGTCACTTCTGAGGTTCACCCTTCAGCCAAAGATTAGACAGCCCCATAAAACAAAACAAGACTAATGGGGTACAACAGCCCAGGGACAAGGACCAGAAGGCAGGAGGGAACAGGAAAGCTGGTGATAGGGAACCCAAGGTCGAGAAGGGAGAATGTTGACATGTAGTGGGGTTGTTAACCATTGTCATAAAACAATACGTGTACTAATTGTTTAATGAGAAACTATTTGTTCTGTATATCTTCATCTAAAGTACAATAAAAAATATTTTTAAAAAATTCATACTTACAGTAGTATATAAATGAATAGACACATTTCATGCCACTGCCAAAATTTTTCTCCCTAAGATCTCATCTATGAAAGTTGGATTAGATGAGCTCTAAAGGTTGCTGTGAAGAACAAACAGACAATATGTGTAAAGTATAATGCAAGCTAGCTGGTACAGATAGGCTTTCTAGAAAAGTCAATTCTCCATCACACCAGCTCCTCTCTCTCCTCCAAGTGCATGGTTTGAGCCTGACGATAAATTCATAGTCATGAGAGATATTTCATTACATTCAATCCCTCTCACTATGGAATTGAACAGACAATGCCCACCATCTGCCAGCAACTGGCCTGGGCACAGGGGTATATAACAATGAAGAAGACAGACATGGTCCGTAATCTCAAATTGCTTACAACTTCATCTGAATGGCATAACTTTAAGTGGTCTCTGACACCTCATATGAAGGGGAAAGATCTGGGGCTAAGAGAGCAAACAGGAGAAGCCCTAACTCAGGCTGGGGTTATCAGGGAAGACTTCCTAGAGGAAGGGACATCTTAGCTGGAAAGTAAAAAAATGAGTAGCAATCAGTTAAATGACTGGTGTTGTAGTTAAGAGAAAGAGTACGTGTGAGAGCTGGATGTGAGAGCAGGTTTTATAGGACAGCTTTTATTGTTTATTGTGGAAGGAGTGGATGTTATAAGCAATTCCTAAAATAACCAGTTGCTGTTGAGTTGATTCTGACTCATGGTGATCCTGTGTGTGTCAGAGTAGAACTGGGTTCTCAATGGCTGATTTTCCAAAAGTAAATTGTCAGACCTTTTTTCCAAGATGTCTCTGCATGGATTTGAACCTCCAAAGTTTCAGTTAGCAGCCAAGCATATTAACTGTTTGTGCTACCCAGGGGCTCCATGTCACCCTCAAAGATTGTCTGTGGACTGAAAAGGTAGTGTGGCCTGCCTCTTGGCTGGCAGTGCTCAGACAGTGAGAAGGACCCATATATGGAATCTATCTTGCACATACCACCAGTCAAAATAAACATGCTTGAACTCAAATTCACTTCATTTCGTATTTGACTTTGCTTCTCCTGATGCTTGGAGTATTAACCTACTTGGCGTTTCAACCAGACTCTGGATTCTGCTTAGTGGGCTAGCTTCCAACTATAATTTGATGTCATTTGGTATGACAACAATAATTTAACTTGTGTAGTAAAATGGAAGGTAATAATTAGAGTGGGAGGAGAAAAAGCAGTGATTTTCCTGTTGTGTTACAGGAACTTTTCTAGCCACATTTAATCAATTTAAAGCTTAATTTTTTTTCCTTTATGAGTCTTTTTTTTCCTTGTTATACAAACAACAAATTTTATACAGAAACTTACATGATTTATTAGTTCTATGAACTAGAGGTGCTCTAGAGATTTACATAAAAGCCGTCTGTGTGTAGTATCTTGGGGCAAATTTCATTAATAAATAGTCATGATGGGACTAAAGATACCAGCTCTTTAGAGAAAAGGACAGATGAAGATCATAATCAGATACCTGAGGTTCATTTAAATATGGGGCCGAGGCCTCAGTATAAGTGATAGCAAATGTTTGGGGAATAAGATCCTCAGGACTTCAGCTACTTAGCAAACTGAGCCTTAACTGCACGAGCAAGTTGGCCTACATCCCCACTCCATGCACACAGGTTGAGGTGACATTTCCTAGATGGTGCTGCCAAGAGGGCCTTGGTCTCAGTTCTTACTTGGAGAATTGAAGGTCCATCTGAGGAGTCCAGTAGTATGTAACATTGCATCCAATTGGTTGAATGTCACAGTTAATTTTATAAGTCAACTTGGCTAGGCTATGGCTCCCAGAAGTTTGACCAAATACTAGTCTAGCTGCTGTCATGGAATAGTTACATGTGATGAAATCAATTGGCTTTGGGTAGAGCAGATTATTTAACATAATGTAATTAATGTAAATACTTTCCATAATGTAGTCTAAGGTAATATAATCATTCTACCAGTTGAGGTCATACCAGTGTAGGGTAGATTCTGAACCTAATTACTTCTGAGTTATAAAAAGCAGATTAGACACAGAGACACACACAGGGGAAGACAGATGATACGTGAGGATCATCCACAAGCAAAGGAACACCAAAAATTGCTGGCAGGCAACAGAACAGGGAGAGAGGCTCACAGAAGGAAGCATTGACATGGCCGAAACTCTGCTTCGGAGTTTCAGGCTCCAGAACTGTGAAAAAATAAATTTCTGTTCTATAAAGCCAATCACTTGTGGAATGGTGGCACTAGGTAACTAAGACAGTAAAGATGTAGAAGTAATGACCTTTAGTTATTTGTCTTTCAAACACAGCCAGGGACAGGGGCCATTGCTCGCTTGTGGAGTCTAGTCATCTTTGGGGATGGCTGCACTGTAAGGGCCCAGGAGCAAGGAAGGGAGTCAGTAAAGCTGGAATAGAGATGGTAAGATAGCAGGAAGTCCAGGAATATATGCCCTTGAAGTCACAGAACAACAGTAGGGTCAGAAGGAAGGGGAGCAGGGCCCGATTAGAGCTATGTAGAACTACAGTAGCTTCAGAAAAAGGACTCTGGAGAATATCAGAGCTGAAGAGAACAGGATAAAAACTTCATTCATCTGCATTGAAGGGGCCCAGAGCCTGTGTGTGTGTGCCTGAGTGTACATGTGTGTATTTGGGGGTTGGAGGAATATAGAGAGCATTTATGCTCCCACTACTTCAATAGCGCTGGGTGAGGCCCATCCTGAAGCAAAAGTGAGAGCCTAAGGGTCAAGGTCTAGGAGAAGCACACAGGAAAGAACTTTTTGCTGAGTTTTGTAAGAGGTCATGCTCTCTCTCTGGCAACCTTGAGTCTGAGTCACTGAAGAATAAAATCCCCAGCAATGAAGGAAGAGACTTCCCAGAGGTAGGGGGACACTCCTGCTCTGATCATATCTGGCCTCAGACGATAAGCTGAAGAAACTAGGAGGAAGAGCATACATATAAGAGCAGAGAGAAACCTCCATTTGAATAAACCAGGATTATAGGAATGGACAGATTTCTAAACCTCAGGGACATTTAGCAGCAGTAAGTCTCCTAGTCCTGCCTTAGGGCAGAGAGAGACTCTCATGACACCTCAGTTCAAAGAATGTAGGAGAGTTAAACTAGAAGATGAACTAGATGAAACTGCTTCAGAGCTGGAGCTCACAGAGAAACAGATACACCTGCAATTGGAAACTAGACCTTCTAGAGAACTGGAACATTATTAAGGATTTACCCCACTTCAGGGTCTCTGGTTGTCTCTTTAGCAGAAGGTGTTGATTGTTTCAGCGTCGTGCTCTTCAATTCTAGCACTCAGCCACTCTCTGGTCAGTACAGCTGAACTTAATTCTACCCACCTCAGCACTTCTGCTTACGGTGGTTTTGACTACATCAGGGTTTCCACTTACTATCTTCTCTCTATTTATCATCTGCTGTTCCCCAGTGGTCTTTATCGTAGTCATCTAGTGCTGCTATAACAGAAATACCACAAGTGGATGGCTTTAACAAAGAGAAATTTATTTTCTCATTGTCTAGCAGGCTAGAAGTCCAAATTCAGGATGTCAGCTCCAGGGGAAGGCTCTCTCTCTCTGTCGGCTCTGGAGGAAGTTCCTCGTCATCATCAATCTTCCCCTGAACTAGGAGCTTCTCTGCGCAGGACGCGCTCTGCTCCTGGCACTGCTTTCTTGGTGGTACGAGGTCCCCAGCTCTCTGCTTGCTTCCGTTTCCTATTATTTCTTGTAAGATAAAAGGTAGTGCAGGTCACACCCCAGGGAAACTCCCTTTACATTGGATCAGGGATGTGACATTAGTAAGGGTGTTATAATCCCACCCTAATAGTCTTTAACATAAAACTACAATCACAAAATGGAGGACAACTACGCAGTACTGGGAATCATGGCCTACCCAAATTGATACACACATTTTTCACATTTTTTGGGGGATATAATTCAATCCATGACTGTCTTCTAGAGTCTACTCTTCAAACTCTCCAAAGTGCAGAACTGAACACTCAGTGGAAAAGTTTCTGAACCATCAGCAACTAATCCTGCCCACTGAGCTGTGGCCAGCCAGGGCAGCAGGATTGTGCCTTTTATGTAATGAAGTCTCTGCTGTGGCTTGCTTGGTCACTAGGGGACTGTGGGCATGTCAGACATCCAGAATGTCGTGCCCTCTCCATTGCAAAGATAGTATGATGTATGAGTGGATAGATACTGTAGGAAATGAGCAGATACAGGCATCTCTATCAGAAAATCTCATTATATTAGAAGATGTCATCGTATTCTTCTTAGTTAAAAACTGTGTTTTTCTAAAACACACACACACACAGAGTCACACACACAATAGTAGAAGATGTACCATGGGATACTGGTGTGAATAGAACCACCACACAGATCACAGAGAGGAGGAATTTTTCATTCCTCTGAAGATGGAGGAGAAAGAGAGAGAGGAAGAATAATAGAAGAGGGGAGTAATATTACCAAATTCACAAAATGTTTACTGTGAGCATAAGAAAGCATCGTCTAGTACGCTTTTTAGAACAGATGCCCAGCTTCCCCTTTGGCAAAGCCTAGTTATGTAGATCTACAGAGGAAACTGGAGATCTGAGTTTTTATTAAGCTACTAGGTTATATTTATGCCACAGAATATTGTGGAGATGCTATAAGATACCCTGCTGTCTTTTATTCACAGTAAAGATTAAGCGATATAAGGAACTAGATTTCTGAAGACATACGTCTGTCTTCCGGTGGATTATTCCAGATCACAATACAGAAAGTGCACCAAACCTCATGCACTAGAAATTTTGTTATAAAATTAGTGTAGCAGTGACTCATGAGAATGGGGGTGGGAGGTTCAATGATCCGGGGATGAACTGTGCTATGTCTGTGAAGGTGTGAATCACTGCTAAGAATGTGAATCAACTATGAGAAGGGAGAGGTCAGGAAGAGGCCACCTATTTGAGTATCAGGGGTGTTTGTAGTGTATGATCCTGGAAGAAGTTCCTGAGGTTACTTTTCAGTCTTTCATTCAATAAATATTTCTGGAAATGTAATAATTTAAATTATCCTAATGCAGAAATTTGAATATTTTTGGTTGATGTGTAGAGTGAGTATTACCTTCAGAAGGAACCCAGATAACCATCTAGAATTTGCCTTTCTCCACTCTTCATTACTTCCAGCATGAATTTTGTGGAACAATACTAATTTTGTGTCATGGTGTGGCCAAAAAATCATCACCAAAGTTAAAACGTGGTTCACTTGCATTGAGAGAATATGAACAAAAAGTTCATGACTTTATTGAGGAACAATTTAGAAACAAACACAAAAATGTGTGCTTGTTTCCAAATTGTAAATTTCAATTGTAAATTGTCGTATTTGTGAAAGGCCTTGGGAATGTTGAAGACCTATAGAATATTACCTCATTTAATGAAAACCATTACACCTAAAACAATTACTTGAAATAGACACACTGGAAATATCACCCAGATTTGAGGGAAAAGCCATAATTATTTAATGTATATTTTTAAAAACGCAAAAGTTAAAAATGCATTAAGTTCATTCGTTTTATTTGATTACTTTCCACTTATCTTTGACTATATGATCCAGTCTCAGATTGGCAGTGTAATAAATATTGTAACCAATATTTACAAAACATGCTCTGATCAAACAACAGGAAGAGATCATCTGCAGCATCAAGGGTTAATAGATGACTGAATTACAGTATATGTTTCCACAAGTGTCTTGATAATGGAAGGAGTCATTCCTCACTCACTTATGAATCATTCAATGCCTGCTGTATAGAATAGATCCCTGAGATGTCCTTTAACTAACCCAACATGTTCTCATGGATTTACAGCTTATTTTTTGCTTTCACATATTCAGGGAGAAAATAAGAACAGATCACATCATAGTTCCCAGTGTTAGCGACATACTTTAATTTCAAGATGATAAATATTTTGCATATATTCTAATGTTTTTCCCTTTTGAGCTGATGGCAGACATCATTAATCAATCAGAGTTCTCCTTTCCATACCACCAAAAAACCAAATCCGTTGCCCTCGAGTCCATTCTGACTCAAAGCAATCTTACAGGACAGAGTAAATCTGCCCCATAGGGTGAATTCGAACTGCCAACCTTTTGGTTAGCAGCTGAGCTCTTAACCACCATGCCACCAGGGTTCCCTTTTTTCTATACTCGCTCTAATTTAAGTCACTACTAACCCAAGAAAATTCTCATGGAAGATTCCCATTTGCCAAACCATATAACTTTCAAAAGAAATAAAGTTCTGAGGAAGGAAAGTTTTGAAATGGATCAAGGACAAAAGAGAAAGAATACCACTACACAATTATTAGATTATTTAAAATTAAAAAGACTGACCAGCTCAATATTGACAAGGATGCAGAACAATTGGAACTCTCTTTCATTGCTGTTGGGAGTATAAACTGGTTCCACTACTTTGGAAAACTATTTGGTGGTAAAGTTAAACATACACTTATCCTATGTCCCAACAATTCCATTCCAATGTATACATACAAGAGACATAATTACATATGCTGACAAAAGACTTGAATATTCAGAATAACTTTATTCATAATAGCCAAAACCTGATAACAATCCAAATGTGCAATTATAGAAGACTAGAAAACAAAAGTGTGTTATTTCATATAGTGGAATACTACACAGCAAGAAAAAAAATAGAACAAACTACAGATACATGCAACAATGTGGATGAAATCTCAAAAAAACTGCACGCTAGAGGATACCATTTACATGAAGTTTCTTTAGGCAAAACTAATCAATGGTCATTGAAGTCAGTGGTCATCTTGTGGGAGGAGATATTGACAGGGAAGGGCAACAAGGGAACTTTCTAAGGTGATAATTTTGTAAATTTTGATCTGGGTGATTCATTGGTGTGTACATAGATAAAAATTCATCAAGCTGTGTCCTTAAAATCAGTGCACTTTATGTAAGTTATATCTTGATAGAAAAATAAAATAGAGAATGAGTAGGACATGTTCAGGGTTTGGAGATCACAATAAGACACTCAAGAAAGTAAAAATTTTCTTCCTCTCGGTTTGTTCGCTTATTTTTTGCTTCTCACACCTGTAGTCCTTGTGTAGCTGTGAGTGAAGAGGCTGGTGTCCTTTGCTTGGGAAAAGAAGTTCTAATGGGACTAATTTGGGACTAGAGGAAGGAGACCTAGAACAGGTATGTGAATCAGCTTTTCAAGGTACAAAATTAGTCCAACCTAGATAACAGAAAGGGATACCATGACAGCAGTTAAGGGCAATGCTCTGGTTATTATTGAGAGTGTCCCTGGAGCTCCTGGAGGAATCATTGGAGCTTGTCTCAGGGACTTAATGGGGTAGTATTGTATATTACAAGCAGAAGCTGGTAAAGATTTTGGGATTTGAGGTTCCAGTAATTTCTTTTTTTCATTTAAAAACAAAAGCAATAGAATCAGTCCTTGTATTTTTTTCTTTTTTTTTTTTGTTGCAAGGAACAGAAATAGACACAAGCTAGCTCAAGTGAGCAGATGTATTACTGAATGATTTTTAAAAAAAGAAAAGAAAACAAAAAAAACCTCATAAAATCCCAAAGAGAAAGCACAGCAGGACACCACAGGAAATGAAGAGGAAATTGGAAAGTTGTCAGAAACTGAGACAGAGATGCTATCTCTCCTTTTTTCTCTCTTTGTCTTGCTTCTCCTTGTATGTCTATTATTCTCCCTCTACAGAGCTGCTTTGTCTGCATCCAATTCTGCATGCTCAACATGATCATACCAAAATGGGTGGCAACATGATAACTTCAACCTCTGAGTATGCCTCTCCATATCTAAAAAGCTTACTCTCAGTCACTGTAGGTCCAATTAGTGATGATCCAGGAAACCCTTTTAAGCCTTCAAGATCTGGATGTTGGATTAATTAACAAGGAAGAGGTAGTGCTGGATTGACAACAGGATAAAATTTCACCAACTCATACAGATTTGCTCTAAAAGCAAGTATCTCTCTATATAGATGCCAATCAAGGAGCCAGAACTGGGCTCTCCATGTGAACTGGAATCCAGGCGTGTACTATCAGTTCACAAATAAAAACCCAGATATCCTTATCCTCTAGACTGGAAGTGAGCCTCCTTCTCTAAGTAATAAATGTAAAATATATCACTTTCTTGAGATCAGAATACAAAACCTATGTGTGCTTACATGCAAACCCTGAATTTGAGATGTGTCTGTAGTAAAAAATCTGAGTGGATACACTTACGTAAAAATAAAGCCAGTGAAATCCATAGGACCAGGCACAGGCAATTGTGAAAATAGTCCGTTAGGAAGTCTCCATAACCCAAGTCACAAGATGCAAGATGAATTCACAGTCAAAAATTACAAAGCTTGTGAAGAAGTTCAATATCGTGATAGATGGTCTACAGAGTCATCTAATGGAGGAATTTACATTTTGGTAGTTAGAGGTAATGGAGGAATCTTAAAGGGATTCAAACTATAAATGCCTAAAATGATCTAGGAAAGAATAGCATTTGTAAAATAAGAACAAGGGTTATGAAGTAAGATCCAGTGGATTAAAAAAAAAAAAAAGGTAGAAATCTTGGAAATAAAAAATATAATCACTGAGAAAGAAATCTAAGGAACGTTTTTTTTTTAAAATAATAGTTTATTATGTTTTTGGTGAAAAGTTATATAGCAAATTAGGTTCCCATTTGCCAATTTCTATACAAGTTTTTCAGTGACATTAGTTACATTTTTCACAAAGAGTCAATATTGTCTTTAATTGCGTTCTGGTTGTTCTGTCTCCAGTGCTCTAATTTCCCTACCCCTTATCTTTGTTTTAGAGTAATTGTCTATCTTTTGGTCTCATATACTTGGTTTTTTAACGGAGCACCATACTCACAGGTAATGTCCTTTATTTTGTGTGCCAATCTGTTATTTTGCTAAAAGGTGACCTTAGGGGATAGTTTCAGTTCAAGGTTTAAAGAGTATCTCAGGGCAATAGTCTCCAGGAGTCCTCTACTCTCAACTGGTCCAGTGAGTCTGGACTTTTTAAGAACTTGAGTTCTGTACATGTTTTTCTCCCATTCTATACAGATCCATCTATTGTAGCACTGATCAGAAGAGCTGGAGAGGTAGCCAGGCATCATCTAGTTCCTCTGGTCTCAGGTTAGATGAGGCTATGGCTCATCATGTTGGCTGCTAGCTCCATGGAGTGGTTTCTTCTCTAAGAGTTTGGTTTCCTTCTTTTTCTTTTGCTCCTGATGAATAGAGACCAATAGTTGTATCTTAAATGGCTGCTCACAAGCTTTTAAGACCCCAGACACTACTCACCTCACTAGGATGCAGAGCATGAACTTTGTGAACTATATTATGCCAGTTGACTGAGTTGTCCCATGCGATTAAGGTCCTAAGCCTTCAAACCCAAAAAACAAATCTCTCAAGGTATTTGGTTATATCTGAGAAATATCTGTAACTGTGTCCTCTATGAAAATATGTGTGTATATACATATCTGTACATACACGTACATATAGATACTTCTACCTGTGCACACATATGTAGCCACCTGTACCTACTTGTACACCTATATGCCTATACACATACATATGTCACCATACACACATTTTTTGTTATTGTTAGTGTTTTTACCAAATTATATATGTCATATTCTTAACACAAACATCTTTTTCTCTTGTGTACTTCTCAGTGGCATCATTTACTTTGGCCAAGCTAGGCTCACTACACCCACATTCAGTGCGACTTTTCCCATCACCAAAAATAATGAGTATCTATGATCTAGAGAGTGATTTTCCCTCCTCCAACCCACTCTTGGTAACAACCAATGAACCTTGGTCTCTGTATATATATCTGTTCTTGTCTTCTTATAAAAGTGGTATCATACAATATTTGTCCTTATGTGATTGACTTATTTCGCTTAACATTCTGTCCTCTAGATCCATCCATGTTATAACATGTTTCACGGACTCATCATTGTTCTTTATGTTTGTGTAATATTCCATTGTATATTTGCACAACATTTTGCTTATCCATTCATCCGTTGAAAGGCACTTATGCTGTTTGCATTGTTTGTTTTTTTTTTTTTTTTTGCTATTGTGAATAATGCTGCAATGAACACAGATGTGCATATGTCTGTGCACATCTCTTTTATTAGATCTCTAAGGTATATACATAGGAGTGGAACTGCTGGATCATAAGGTATTTATATTTCTAGGTTTTTTGAAAGGACCATACCTTTCTTCCCCCATATGTCTGTCAGTTTGTCATAATGTGGGGGCTTACATATTGCCGTGATGCTGGAAGCTATGCCACCAGTATTCAGATACCAGCAGGGTCACTCATGGTGGACACGTTTCAGCTGAGCTTCCGGCCTAAGACAGACTAGGAAGAGGGACCCAGCAGTCTACTTCTGAAAAGAATTAGTCAGTGAAAACCTTATGAATAACAGCAGAATATTGTCAGATAGAGTGCCTGAAGATGAGCCCCCCAGGTTGGAAAGCACTCAAAAGATGACTGGGGAAGAGCTGTCTTCTCAAATTAGAGTTGACCTTGATGTGGATGGAGTCAAGCTTTCGGGATCTTCATTTGCTGATATGGCATGACTCAAAATGAGAAGAAACAGCTGCAAACACCCATTAGTAATCTGAACATGGAATGTATGAAGTATGAATCTTGGAAAATTAGAAATCATCAAAAATGACATGGAACACATAAACATCAATATCCTAGGCATTAGTGAGCTGAAATAGACTGGTATGGGCCATTCTGAATTGGACTATCATATGGTCTACTATGCCAGGAATGACAACCTGAAGAGGAATGGCATTGCATTCGTAGTCAAAAAGAACATTTCAAGATCTATCCTGAAGTACAATGCTGTCAGTGATAGGGTAATATCCATACGCCTACAAGGAACACCAGTTAATACAATTATTATTCAAATTTACACACCAAACACTAAGGTCAAAGATGAAGAAATTGAATATTTTCACCAGCTTCTGCAGTCTGAAATTGATTGAACATGCAATCAGGATTCATTGATAATTACTGGAGACTGGAATGCAAAAGTTGGAAACAAAGAAGGATCGGTAGTTGGAAAATATAGCCAGGGTGATAAAAATGATGCCAGAGATCACATGATAGAATTTTGCAAGACCAACAACTTCTTCACTGCAAATACGTCTCTTCACCAACATAAACGACGACTATACACATGGACCTCACCAGATGGAATACATAGGAATCAAATTGACTATATCTCTGGAAAGAGACAATGGAAAAGCTCAGTATCATCAGACAGAACAAGGCCAGGGGCCGACTGAGGAACAGACCATCAATTGCTCATATGCAAGTTCAAGTTGAAACTAAAGAAAATTAGAGCAAGTCCACAAGAGCCAAAGTACGACCTTGAATATACCCCACCTGAATTTAGAGATCATCTCAAGAACAGATTTGACAGGTTGAACGCTAGTGACCGAAGACCAGATGAGTTATGGAATGACATAAAGGGCGTCATACATGAAGAAAGCCAGAGTTCATTAAAAATACAGGAAAGAAAGAAAAGAACAAAATGGATGTCAAAAGAGACTCTGAAACTTGCCCTTGAACGTTGAGTAGCTAAAGCAAAACAAAGAAATGGTGAAGTAAAAGAACCGATCAGAAGATTTCAAAGGGCGGCTTGAGAAGACAAAGTAAAGTATTATAATGACACGTCAAAAGAGCTGGAGATAGAAAACCAAAAGGGAAGAACACTCTCGGCATTTCTCAAGCTGAAAGAACTGAAGAAAAAATTCAAGCCTCAAGTTGCAATAGTGAAGGATTCTATGGGGAAAATATCAAACGATGCAGGAAGCATCACAAGAAGATGGAAGGAATGCATAGGGTCATTATACCAAAAAGAATTTGTCGATGTTCAATCATTTCAAGAGGTAGCATATGATCAGGAACCAATACTACTGAAGGAAGAAGTCCAAGCTGCACTGAAGGCACTGGCAAAAAGCAAGACTCCAGGAATTGATGGAATATCAATTGAGATGTGTCAACAAATGGATGCAGCGCTGGAAGTGCTCACTCATCTATGCCAAGAAATTTGGAAGGCAGCTACCTGGCCAACTGACTGGAAGAGATCCATATTTATGCCTATTCCCAAGAA
>NW_004444050.1:4864401-4900479 GCF_000243295.1 Trichechus manatus latirostris | reverse complement strand
ATGGAGAAAAGATTGAAGTTGTCAAGGATTTCATTTTACTTGGATCCACAATCAACACCCATGGAAGCAGCAGTCAAGAAATCAAAAGACACATTGCATTGGGCAAATCTGCTGCAAAAGACCTCTTTAAAGTATTGAAAAGCAAAGATGTCACCTTGAAGACTAAGCCATGGTATTTTCAATCACATCATATGCATGCGAAAGCTGGACAATGAATAAGGAAGATGGAAGAAGAACTGACACCTTTGAATTGTGGTGTTGGTGAAGACTACTAAATATACCATGGACTGCCAAAAGAGCAAACAAATCTGTCTCGGAAGAAGTACATCCAGAATGCTCTTTAGAAGCAAGGATGGTGTGTTGGACATGTAGTCAAGAGGGATCAGTCCCTGGAGAAGGGCATCAGGGTTGGTAAAGTAGATGGTCAGTGAAAAAGAGCAAGCTCTTCAACGAGATGGATTGACACAGTGGCTGCAATGACGGGCTCAAGCATAGCAACTATTGTGAGCATGGCGCAGGACTGGGTAGTGTTTTGTTCTGCTGTAGATAGGGTCACTATGGGTTGGAACTGACTCGACGGCACCTAACAGCAACACCATCCCATTTTCGGTACTGGTTGTATCATTTTACAGCCCCATCAGCAATGGATGAGGATTTCAGTCTTCCTACATCCTCACCAAAAATTTGTTGTTATTGCTGGTTTGTTTGTTTTTTCATTTTCAACATCAGTGCCATTTTGGCCAGGGTGAGATGGTATCTCATTGTAGTTTTGATTTACATCTTCCTAGTGGGCCCTGGTGGCACAGTGGTTAAGTGTTCGGCTGCTAACCAAAAAATTAGCAGTTCTTATCCACCAGCTGCTCTTTGGAAACTCTATGGGACAGTTCTACTGTGTCCTATAGGGTCACTATGAGTCAGAATCAACTCAACAGAAATGGGAACGGCTAATAGTCATGAGCATCTTTTTCATGTGTTTGTTGGCCACTTGAATGTCCTCTTTGGTGAAGTGTCTGTTTATATTCTTTGCCATTTTTTATTTGAATTGTTTGTCTTTTTGTTGTTGAAATTTTCTATACATTTTAGAGATTAGACCTTTATGGGGTATGTCATTTCCAAAGATTTTTTTCCAGTTTATAGGTTGTCTTTTTACTCTTTTGATAAAGTCTTTTGATGAACGTATTTAATTTTTATGAGTTCAAATTATCTAATTTGTCTTCTGCTATTTATGCATTTATAGTTATGCTTGTTGGCCTATTTTTAAAAAAGATTAGGTCCCATATAGTTTTCTCCCTATGTCTGCTTCTGGGAACTTCATAGTTTTAACATTTAGATCTTTGATCAATTTTAAGTTAATTTTTGAGTATGGTGTGAGTTATGGGTCCTGTTTCATTTTTCTGCAAATGGATATTCAGTTTTTCCAGCACCATCTTTTTAGACTGTTTCTTTCCCATTGAATGGACTTTGACCCCTCGTCAAAAATCAGTTGTCCATAAATGGATAGGTTTATTTCTGAGTTCTCAATTGTATTCCACTGGTCTATGTATCTATCACTCTATCATTGAACAAATGCCAGGATATTTTGATTACAGTGGCTGTATAGTATGTTTTGATATCAGAGAGTGTGAGGCTTCCTACTTTGTTCTTCTTCTTCAGTATTGCTTTTGCTATCGGGGCCTCTTTCCTTTCCATATAAAGTTGGTCATTATTCTTTCCATTTCGGAAAAGAATGTTGTTGGAATTTGTATCAAGATTGCATTGTATCTGTAGATCGCTTTAGATAGTATTGATATTTTCACTATATTAAGTTTTCCAATCCATGAGCACAGAATATCCTTCCGTTTATGTAGGTCTCTTTTAGTCTCTTGTAGTAGTGTTTTATATTTTTCATTATATAAGATTTTTATGTCCCTGGTTAGGTTAATTCCTAGGCATTTTATTGTTTTGGAGGCTATTGTAAATGGTATTATTTTCTTGATTTCCTTTTTGGAGTACTCCTTGTTAGTGTAAAGGAACTCAGCTGATTTTTGTGCATTGATCTTATACCCTGCAACATTGCTGAATCCTTCTATTAGATCCATCAGTTTTCTTGTGGAATCTTTAGGGTTATTGCTCTGGCTAGGGCTTCCAGTCCAATATTGAATAAGAGTGGCGATAATGGGCATTCTCGTCTCGTTCCCATTATCAAGGGGAAGACTCTCAGTCTTTCTCAACGGAGAATAATGCTGGCTGTTTGTTTTGCATATATACTCTTAATTATGTTGAGAAATTTCCCTTCTATTCCTATTTTACTGGGAGTTTTTATCAGGAAAGGGTGTTGAATTTTATCAAATGTCTTTTATGCACCAATTTATATGATCATGTGGTTCTTTTCATTTGTTTTATTTACGTAGTGAATTACATTGACTGATTTTCTAATGCTGAACCATCCTTGCATTCCTGATATGAATCCCACTTGATCATGGTGTATGATTTTTCTTGATATGTTGTTGAATCTGTTGGCTAGAACATTGTTGAAAATTAAGAAATATTTTAATCAATGGATCTTAATTTACTCTGCCTACATATCACAATCACCTTGAAGCAAAAAATACTGCTTCTAGACTCTGACCCACACTGATTAAATGAGAAACTCTGGAGGTCAGACCCATCATTGATTTTTTTTTTTTAATCTCCAGATGATTCTAAGATGCAGTCAGTACAATAAGGCCCTTTGTTAAATAATAGATTAGACACATAGCTGAAGATAGAATGAGGCTTGAAACAGGAAAGACGAGAAAAAGATGATGACAAGCTGATAAATATCCAAGAGCAGTTCAGAAATATGAATAATATAATGAGAAAGTCCAACATATACCTAATGAGCATTCCCAAAGTAGAGAATAGTAGAAAAGAAATAGTGAAAGAGAAAAATGGTTAATGATTTCCAGAAATGAGGAAATACATGTTGTTGTTAGTTGCCATCAAGTCGATTGTGACTCATGGCAACCCCACGTGTGCCATGTGAAAGTGCTCCATAGGGTTTTCAAGGATATGACCTTTTGGAAGCAGATTGCCAGGCCTGTCTTCTGAGGCTCCTCTGGTGGGTATAAACCGCCATCTTTCGGCTAGTAGTCAAGATCTTACCCATTTGCACCACCCAGGGACTCCAAGGAAATATATGTCTTCATATATTGGATGCTGGATGATGGATAGATAAATAAAATGCGTCCATTCCTAGACACATCGTGGGGAAACCTGAGAAAATATAAGAAGTAAGTATGGGGAGGGGGCAATGAGGCATCTCTAATATTGATGGGTTTGTTACACATTGTAACAATGCCATTATAGTATTACAACCGATTCTGTTTACAACTGTGGTCACCCCAACACATGGTTAATGAACACTGACTACAAGCAAAATGCTATCCTAGGAACTAGGAAACAGAAAGATAAATAAGAAACAATTAAAGAACTCCAGAGAGCCCCTAAGTGGTGCAAACAGTTAACACATTTGGCTGCTAACAAAAGGTTGGAGGTTCGAGTCCACTCAGAGGCCCCTTGGAAGAAAGGTCTGGTGATCTACTTCTGAAAAATCAGTCACTGAAAACTCTATGGAGCACAGTTGTACTCTGACACACATGGGGTTGCCATGAGTTGGAATCAACTCAATGGCAAAAGGTTTTGTTTTGTTTTTTAAAGAGCTGCAGAGAGACAGACATGTATACAATTGTGATAGATTGCATTAATAGTTCCAGTACTTCAACACCCCCTTCTCAGAGCTTAGTCCTCCACCCCTTAAACATAGACTAACCTTGAGACTTTCTTTAGCCAATAGAATTCATTAGACATGACAGTGTGCCAGTTCCGAGCCTATGCCTCAAAAGGCCATGCATACTTCTGCTGCACCTTGATAACACGCCCAGGCTACCCTGCTGGAGGATGAGAGGCACGCAGAGCACAGCCCAGTCACCCTAGTCACCCCAGCCAACAGCCAGCTGAGAATGTGAGTGATCCCAGTCAAGATCAGCAGAGTCAACCATCCCAGATGCAAGATAAGTCAGCCACATAGATGCCACTGCTGTAACACCGATATAACAATGTGACAGCAGACACAGAAGCAATCATCAGGAAAATAACTCCAACTTCTAGAGTCTCTACCCTATACCATATTAAACTTCTTTCCTTGGTTTCACGAAGTTCCAGCTCGTTTGTCTGGCAAACGTGTTCGTAGCAAAAGCTATGAAGAGTGGTGGCAGCTGAAATCCCTTGCGCTTAAATAGCTATCAGCTCAAAATGTAAACAGGAAATACTGTGAAGCCTGTCTTAAACTGCAGCCCAAGGGAGCAGCAGAAATTGGATGCCTCATAGAAATGATCTTTAAGTAAAGGTTGAATACAATAGCCTTGGGAATATTTTCAAATGGTGCCTCAAGACAGAGAGCTGTCTGATGGGAAGCATGGCTAGTCTGGGCTTCCCGGAATTTGGGCTCTGAAACACACAATGAAAAAGAAAGAGTTTCAGAGTTCATCGAGGCAATCACAGAGAGGCTATGAAAATCCAAAGTATTTGAAAATGCCCAGGTAAATCCTCTACTTGTAGTGTATTCATCAGACTTTAAAAGATAATAGACCCAAGTAAAAAGCTGAACTTTTTCTCAAAGCCTCCATTCACTGCACTGAGCAGCATACATGTCCTTTGCAGTAAATCCTTTCCGGGGAGAGTGGTCTGCCTTAGACGTGTGGATGTGGGATGTTGAAAGCTGGCCAGAGCAAGTCCTCTCGAGCTTTCCTAAAGGCGGTGACTAACAGCTGTGCTTAGCAGTTGGGGAAGTAGTTATTCTCAGAGAGGGTACCCTAAAGCAATGCCTTTTTGAAACTAGAAGAGCTTAAGCCCTTGAGACGGGGCTAAGGGACCTCGGAGCTTTAGGGGGAAAGACTTTGCAGCCCTGAAAAGAATGGCTGCCTGGTTTTGTGTCCTGGAAGCCTCTGTTTCCAAGGCTGAATGGAATGGGGATGGCCTGGCATGGACAGCGTCCACGCTTCCTGTGGTCAGAACCAGAACAGGGAATGAGGATGGTGAGACAGGTTTTCCATAAGCATGGGTTGTTCTCAAAGCACTTTGGGGCTGGTTTCCCAGAGGGCGGACGTTCCTAGAAATGGTGCAGACACACAGTTGCTCCTCGCAGGGCACTGCCCCAGGAGCCCAGCAGAGCAACCGCAGGCATTTATTTTCCTTCTCCTGTAAATAATACCTAGCTCTGTGGAAACTAACCGGAGTTGCAGTGGGGTGGTGGTTATGTGCAAACTCGCGAGACTCAGGATGCAGGGAGGTGGGTGTGTTCTCAGTGGGTCGTGGCTGTTGCTCTTTCTCAACTTCTCTTTCATGGGCCTTCAGAAGTAGCCGTCACCGAACTGCATGTTTCAGCCATCCTTCCTCTCAGAGAACAAGCTGCTGCTACCTTCAGGCCCCACAGACCTCAGCATCAGCCAGGAGCTTACCTGATCCTGTGGAATCACTGCCAAGCAGTTTAAGCAAAAAACAAAACCCACTGCCATCAAGTTGATTCCAACTCATGGCAACCCTGTGGGTTACAGAGTAGAACTGTGCTCCTAGGTTTTCTTGGCTGTAATCTTCATGGAAGCAGATTACCAGGCCTTTCTTCTGCTGTCCAGTCAATTCTGACTCATAGAGACCCTATAGGTCAGAGTAGAACTCCCGCATAGGGGTTCGTGGATTCGAACTGCTCACATTTTCGTTAGCAGCTGAGCTGTTAAACAGTGTGCCACCAGAGCTGAGTGCAAACAGTTTGCACCACCGAGGGACCTTGGCAGCTAAAAACCTGTCCGCAGAGCCCCACCTCTGCCTGGACACTTACAGCTCACAGAAAGAAGGTTTTTGGTTTTTGTTTGTTTTTAATTCAGTAAGTGTTAGAGTAACATGGCATCATGCTAACAATTCCTGGCATGACATTTGTCTATTGGTCATTAAAATACCCAAGATTTTATGCAAAATACTCAATTTTGCTATATTTATAGAAATTACCTAGATTTCACTACATATATTTAGCTAGGAGAGACCCTTAGCACAACCTCGTATGCTAGGATTTCTCATTGATGTCACTGGGAAGGAAGGTGGTCGTGCATCCAACCAGCAGGACACACTCTAAAAGGAGCTCAGATGTGAACCTGACTCCACACTCAAAGCTGTGCCTCAATTTTCTCACCAAGAAAGCATGAGAATTAATAGTACCTGTCTTACAAACTTTTTCTTTTTAAAAAGATAATCCATATTAAGTACTTAGCACAATACCTAGTACTTAGTAAACCAAAAAAAAAAAAAAAACCCCATTGCCATTGAGTCGATTCTGACTCATAGCAACCCTATAGGGCAGAGTAGAACTGCCCCATAGGGTTTCCAAGGAGCACCTGGTTGATTTGAATTGCTGACCTTTAGGTTAGCAGCTGTAGCTCTTGACCACTACGCCACCAGAATTTCTCGCTCATAGAGGCCCTATGTGTGCATAGTAAGTACTCAATATTAGTTAGCCTGTATTATAATCATTGTTTGCATAAGTACTATTGCTACTACTAAAATCTTCCTTTTGAGTCAGCTCTTAATTATTGGGGTGCATGAAACCTTTTCAGAAGTAGGTTAAAATATCTTATTATAAGGCAAAGACTCTCAGTGTTCATATTTTCCAACTAAATCCTTACAAGAGAAGGTAAAACAAAATGACAAATTAAAGCAAAGGTATTTAGTAAATGAAAAACAAAAGCAGGGAGACCAATTTTAATATCAAATACAGCAAAACTATTAAGAGGGAGGTAGAAGGTCTACTGAAGATACAACAGTAGAAAACATATACGGGTGCTAACAATTTTATACTCATAATTTTGTAAACTTTTTCTTAAAAATGATTCCCAAAATTATATAAGCATCAGGTGCCACAAATCGGAATCTGCTGCTGAAAACACATAAAGCCAAAATTGCCAGAAGTGCAAGGAAATTAGATGAGTTAAGCTTCCATACATTTGATTAGAAAATAGTGGTAGGAGAATATTTAAAAACACAGGAAGATGACAATGACATGCTAAGATGACAATGACATGTATATATATAGATGTGTGTATATATATATATATATATATATATATATATATAAATATGTACCAAACCCATTGCTGTGGAGTCAATTCTGTCTCACACTGTTGCCGTCGAGTCAATTCCGACTCAAAGCAACCCTATATATACACATATATGTAAAATAAAATAGTTTTTAGTATATATGTCCTGAACTTCTCATCCCCCTTAGAGATTCACATTTAAAATCTTAATTTGCATATTAAACCCTCTGAGAAATCCAAGGACCAACTCTTTTAAACCTAGTGTTTTCCACATCTATTTGAGCATGGAATACTCTTTTTCCACAACACCCATGTTAAAATCCTCTTGAACAATCTTTATAGACACATTTCTGAGATATTCTACCCTAGAAGCATTCCCCTTAAAATCAGGTAAACAAAAAAGGAAGTATACATTTACCTGTTACATATATATAATTTTTTTTTCCTGTCGATAACAAAATGATAAAAAGAGCTACTGGAAAGAACACTGAATATTATTTTTATAGATGATACAGTTTTCTCCTTAAGCCACTCAAGATAATCAATTGAAAAAAAAAATTAGAGCTATTATAGTAGTTTATTTTATCTAAAAGATGAATATGATAAAAACCAATATTTCTTGTGCAGTACCTATAAATCTTTAGAAAATGTCGCAAAATAAAAAGATTGTCTTCATAGTAATGGAAAAACTAATTACCTAGAAATTGCCTTCAGCCTGGGTTCCCATGTCACCTCCTCTGCAGGACTTTCTCTGATCTGCCTCTTCCTGTCCAGCCCTCACCTTTGATCCCTGAGCTCCCTCTGTTAAAGCATTTATCCCACTGTCCTGCAATCCTTGATTTGCCTGTCTCTTCCACCCACTAGACACACACTAGGTCAGCTCCTCATAAGCGGTTTTATTCATCTTAGCACCATCAATATATAATATTAAAAAAAAAAAACTGTTGTCATCGAGAAGATTCCAGCACATAGAGACCCTATAGGATAGAGTTGAAGTGCCCCATAGGGTTTCCAAGAATCAGCTCGTGGATTCGAACTGCTGACCTTTTGGTTAGCAGCCGTGTTCTTAACAACTGCACTACCATAGTAGTTGGTTAAGAGGTGCTCAATTAATGCTTTTCTGTTTAATTAATTAATCACCTATTTGACCATTATAAGAATGTAAATAACCATCTTAATCTTTTTATCTGCTATCCTTTTATGGTTGTCTGGGTGGTGCAAATGATTAACACACTTAGCTGTTAACTGAAAGGTTGGTGGTTCGAGTTCACCCCCAGATACCTCAAATAAAGCCCTGGTGGTCTACTTCTGAAAGATCAGTCATTGAAAACCTTACGGAGTACAGGTCTACTCTGACACACATAGGGTCACCATGAGTCAGAGTCATTTTATCCCTCTACACCTTTAGAATTTTTATTTCCATATGATGTAATGGTTTTGCAATTTAAAAGTCTTCCTCCTTTAAAGTCATGAGATTTTAGACTCTTAGATACAGTGAAAATCACTGCCTCATTTCTGGAGAGTGAGGCACTTCCAAAAAGCATTTAAGGTAACAGCAGTAGCAATGTCCGATAAGAATCTCGAAACTGTATGAGTCCTGTGGAGTAAGTTTTTTTTTATGCATGATCTCGGGGACTCACTCCAGGTTGCCTGGAAAGGACCTGAGACCAGGCGGCCCTCTTCTCCCAGGGGAAGGGGCTACTTCCAATTCCGTTTCCCCCAGGACCTTGGACCTCCATGTCACCGGGTTCTGGGCTGCTGGCATTTCTCTGGCACCTAAGCACAGGCAGCCTGATGCCCAAGTCCCAGGTGTTTATCCCCTGCCCACCAGGTCATTCTCATACTCATCCCATTTAAAGAGAGAGGAACAAGGGACACAAGGTCCCTCTTCTAAAGCAAAGCCCAAGACACCCTGGCCCTAACACGTGGAGGCAGGGGTCCTGCTCACCTCTGCCCACAGTGATGCCTAAGCACTCTTGTCTGGTGTGTGCCTGAAGCTTTGGTCCAATCGACACACATGACCAGTGGACCATGTCTTCCTATTGCTTATGGAGTTGGATGCACAGATAAGAACACATTTAGTTAAGCAAAACTGTTTGAACACTTCAGTAGATTAGACCACTATCTCAGAAATTAAACTTTACTGTTGTTAGGTGCTGTAGAGTCGGTTCTGACTCATAGCTTTCCTATGTTCAACAGAACGAAACACTGCCTGGTCCTGAGCCATCCTCACAATCGTTATGCTTGAGCCCGTTGTTGCAGCCATTGTGTCAATCCATCTCGTTAAGGGTCTTCCTCTTTTTTGCAGACTCTCTACTTTAAGCATGATGTCCTTCTCCAGGGACTAATAACAAGTCCAATACATGCGAGATAAACTCTTGCCATCCTTGCTTCTAAGTAGCATTCTGGCTGTACTTCTTCCAAGACAGATTTGTTCGTTCTTCTGGCAGTCCATGGTATATTCAATATTCTTTGCCTACACCATAATTCAAAGGAATCAATTCTTCAGTCTTTCTTATTCATTGTCCAGCTTTACTATTAAAAAAAAAAATCAAACCCATTGTCATTGAGTCGATTTCGACTCAAAGCTTTACTATAGGTACGCTGACCTCAAGGAGCTTGTTCTGTTTTGCTCTATTTTATTTTGCCATGGTAGGCATTTTGTAGGAAACTACCAATTTTATGCTAACTCTGTACTTTTCATCTGAAAATTTAAAAGGGGTTAATAAATGAAGGAACCAGATTGCCCCCATTTTATAGAGGGGACATAGGCTCCCTCCAGAGCACCGAGAGTAGACGCCAATTACTAGTAACTGAAAAGGTTGACTCCATTATCCACCTTATATTCTCTCTTGTAATTTGTTTTGTACATGAACAAGGGGCAGGGCACTGGAGTAGACTCTCCTTTGATAAATTAGTGGGTAACCTGTTGCTGTCAAGTCAATTCCGACTCATAGAGACCCTATAGGACAGAGTAGAACTACCCCATAGGATTTCCAAAGAGCAGCTGGTGGATTTGAACTGCCGACCTTTTTGTTTAGCAGCCAAATGGTGAAACACTGCACCATATTAATGCATTTTCTTTTTCTCCAAAGTAAAGTCTTGCATTCTTACCATAGGCATTATTCCACGATAAATACACATTTTTAAAGAAACTCCAGGTGGATAGTTCACCAGCTAGCAGACATTCCTAGGTATATTTCAGGTGTTAAAAAGTCCATTTTGACTACAAGTCATTTGAGAACCAATCTGCTCATTTGCTTGAATTCAATCATTTCCCATGAACCTTCAAATATACGTTTTAGGCAGATCACAGTAACTACTTCATCTGTGACATGTCATATAATAACCAAGCAGCTCATGATTTTATAGCTCTACCAGCATTTTTTTATATCTTACTTGCCTGTTTACCCAAATTAAACCATGAATTCCTTGAGAATATTATTGTTGTTATTGCTGTAGTTGCCACTGAGTCAGCTCCAATTCATAGAGATCCCACGTACAACAGATTGAAACGTTGCCTTGCCCCATGCCATCTTCACAATTGTTGGTATGCTCAAGTCCATTGTTGTGCCCACTGTGCATTTTGAGTACCTTCCATCCTAGGGGGCTCATCTTCCAACACTATATCAGATGATATTCTGTTGTGATACATCGGGGTTTTATTGGCTAGTTTGTAGAAGTAGATTGCCAGGCCTTTCTTCCTAGTCTGTCTTAGTCTGGAAGCTCCACTGAAACCTGTCCACCATGGGTGACCCTGATGGCATTTGAAATACTGACAGTATAGCTTCCAACATCATAGCAAAATGCAAGCCACCCCAGTATGATAGACAGGTGGTGGTGAGAATTTTGTAAGGAAATAATAATAGCTTGTTGAATGAATGCATGGAAGATATTGGCAATAAGTTCGGACAGATGAACATATACAGTTATTGGGCCAAATGTTACAACAAGAGCAGCTTAAAAGACACAATTTAAAGGAAAGTGGGAAGAAGAGCTAGAGTTAGATGCCCACACCCTGTAGATCAGGTACGTTTCTAGCATATGGACACTGAAGAAGTTTGGCAGCACGATATTCAGGACTTAGGGACATGCCTTTAGTGTCTCTGAGGGGTGAGTCAATACAGGTCTCCAGGGGCATCTGCCCTCACACCCTTCCAGGACACCATAACTGGCTCAGAGGCTACCAGAAAAAGTCCCTGAGAACAGTTACAATTGGCAAAATAAACTTCAGGCTAAGAGAAACCTGTATGGAGCTTTCTTTAATTTTGCCTTATATTTTATATCATTGAAAAAACTAGGAGATATTATTTTTTGAGTGTCAAGATTTAGCTTTTTTTTTTTTTTTTGAGGCAAGTGATTACCAAGAGAGCTTATAGCCTTTTTATTGTTCTAAATCCAATGAAGCAGATGCCCCTACTATGACCTCTGATGGCTCTGCCGGCCGAGGCTCGGCGCGGCCCGTCCCAGTGAATCCTCCCATTGTCATGACCTCTGCTGCCGCTCAGTCACTCTTCCACATCCTGGCCCTTTACCCTCCCACACACATGCATGCTTTCAAAACAGCTCCAACTACTGAACAGGAAGCTTGTCCAAACTAAGAAACCAAAATCCTGTCTTGCATTCCTGCCTGGTGAAAGAGTTCCAAACCTTTTTTAGAAAGGCAGAGCTTGTATCACATCCAGACATACGTACTGGTCTAGATAGATGGATACCAGGCACCTGTGACTCAAAGCCTTGCCAGGACTTTCTAAAGTGCTTTTCCTTTTCATTTTTCCCTTTTGGATCTGTGTTTGATGAAAATGTTTGCACAATCCCTCAGCATCACTATCAAATAATTATGTGAGGAATTATTAAGGATTCCTGAAATTATCTATTTGGAATATGTAAAGCTTAAAAATGAACAACTTGGAGATGCATTTTTGCTTGAGAAATTGTCCTGCTATCCAAGAGCACATATTGTACAGGAAGTCAACCCAGTAGAATCACATACAAACTCAGATAATAAAGTAAATGTAGATAAGGTCAACACTTACCACGGAGAATCCCACCCCAAGTACACTCAGGGCAATCCTCACTATACTACATTCAGCTTCAGCTATGATTTGAGTGGACTTCAGCAAAGGACTATCCAGTAGAGAGTGTCAAAGTGTGGGAAAGACGTTACATCCCATAGCTCTTGTATTGTCTCCTCTTTATTCAAAATTCTAGGTTGGACCCTGGGAGAAAAACTTCAAGAACCAGATAGCATCCATCACCAACACAGCAGGTGAGTTTTATGGTGAAGAAACAGCTGGGGTGGGGGGTGGTTCCTGCTAGGTGAGAGATCATTCTAGTGGGGTCCAAGAGTCAGCTCTGGGTCAGGTAGTTCAGGAATATGAGGAACCAGGAGGTGAGCACAGGGCAAGTCCAAAGGAGCACCAAAGGAAGTTGCTTCTGCCACTAAGTCAAAAGGCAAAGGAGATACAGAAAGATGACCAAACCAGGAGGGCCAGCAACCAGGAAGCTGTTGATACAAGGTGCAGGGGGAAGACAGAAAGGAGAGAACTGAACACACACTGTGAACATACAGGAGAGTGTAGCCAGATGCTGATTTTGATCACACCCAAAGCATAGCTCAGGTGGTTTGCACTGGGTTAAAGTCACAGTGCCTGGGCAAGAGGGTAGACAGGCATCCTCTGCTCTGAGTTTTCATCTTTTCTCGCCCAACTTGTGATAAATGGAAGGATAGCGTGCCTTGGGATGTCAACACCTGCTTTAGAATTGTAAAGTGCAACCAAGCTTGCAGCAGGCTCAAGAACTAGACGTCCGTAAAGAAGCTGCTAATACAAAGTCGGAGCAAGTGGGATAGAGAAAACCAGGGTCCAGAGGGGGATCTGAGTTCAAAACAAGCACAAGGTGTGAAAAAAGTACAATGAGAGAACTAGGGAGAGCACCCTGATGAGTAGGACAGTCATAGGGTTAATACTTAGCTTCACTGGGTTCTAGAGAAGAATGAGAATCCCTCTCTTTCTCTGATATGTTTGACGACTTCTTCCTTTCTAAAACTTGCTCTTCTTTTGGTTAGCCTGTTACCTCTCTTTTCCAGTATTGCTAAAGCAGTTGCCGTCACGTTGGCTCCAACAGATGGCAACCTCGTGTGTATCAGAGTAGAACTGCACTCCCTAGGGTTTTCCAGGGCTGATTTTTTTTAGAAGTAGATTGTCAGACCTTTCTTCTGAAGCACCTCTGGGTGGACTCGAACCTCCAGCCTTCCAATGATGCTGTCTTTCATATAGTCTCTTTCACTTTGCTTTATGGATTCCAAACTCCCTACCGAGCTTTGTGTTTTAATTTTCTACAGAGCTCAGTGTTAGGCCCTTTACTTTCCTCACCCTATATGCTCTCCCTGGGCGATTTCATCCACTCACTTACCTTCAATTACTAATTATTCCTAAATTTGTATTTTCATACAGACTGCTGTACTAAATTCTACACCTTCATATCGAACTACTATAGATGTCCATAGTTACCTCATAATTTACATGTTAAAAATTAGCCTATCATCCCTATTCCCCAACTATGCCCCAACTATATCCCCCAATTTGAGTGACTGCATCCCAATCCACTCATTTGCTCAAGTCAGAAATCTAAGACTCATTCTATGCCTCTCCTCTTCCCTGACTCCTACATCCAACCAATGTCCACCTCCTATCCCATCCACCTTCTTCCTATATGTCTCCTAAACATTACTTCTAACCAAGCCACCGCCGTCGAGTCACTTCCGACTCACAGCAACCCCATTGGGTTTCCAAGTCTGTAAATCTTTACCGAAGCAGATTGCTACATCTTTCTCCCATGGAGCCGCTGGTGGTTTTGAACAGCCAACCTTTCGGTTAGCAGTCAAGGGCTTTAAAAAACATTATTTCTGCTGCCATTCAATTTCTATTGCTGGGCTTTTTCCAAAGAATTCTTACCAGTCTACCTACCTCTAGTCCTCCGTCCTGACACCAGGGTGACCTTGCAGTTATGAAAATGTCATCTTGCCTCTCATTTGCTCAAAGTTCTTCAATGAGTTTATAATACCCACAGGCTAAAAGCTAAAACTCTTTTGCAACACACAACTTGCCTTCCTTTACCTCACCTCCATCTACACCCCTAACCCCACCCCAACATATAGATAACTTGTACTACTCTTACTAGACTTTACATTTGCCATTCTTTCAAATCCGTATTTTTAACTGTGCTACTTCATTTGCCTGGAATACCCTCCCTCACTTGGTCATCCAGGAGAGGCTCCATAATTTGCAGGGCCCACGGTAAAATGAAAAAGCCCCTTTTTAAAAAATAATTAAGAATTTCAAGACAGAGACAGTAGACCCTTAAACCAAGGTCCAGGCCTTCTAAGCGCCTTCTGGGTGATTGCATAGGTTGTGTGCCCATGAAACCAGCCCTGTCCTCAGCTCGGTTTTCTCTTCCTCTAAAACTTTTCTGCTTTTCTTCTAAGAGATTCAGATTTCTTCACTATTCCCATTGCACCCCATGGACATCTCCATTTTAACACTCTAGGCTATTTCCATTTTTGGTTTGCGTGGTTTCTCATTGGCCTATAATTTCCTGAGGGCAGAAACTGGGCCTTGCATAATGTTCTACATTCAGCAACTAGTACAGTACTTGGTACTTAGTGGGGACTCAGGGTGTGTTTGTTGACTGAAGGAATGAACTACTCTAGTCCCTATTTTGTTTTCTGTGGGATGCTATTGTTATTTCATGGTTGTTTTGTTTCATTTTACATTCAATGGTTCTGTTTGTTTGTTTTAGGAACAGTTCTAGAAGAGACCAGTACCACAAAGCCTCGGTAATAGAATTTCTAGAGATTTGTATTTAAAGGGCCCATATCTATAACATAGAATATTTTGAACATCATTTAAACACAGGCATTGAAAAGAGAATTAAATGACAGGTCATAATCCATTTATCATTTATGTTTTCCTTTATTTATTTTGATGCATGCTTCAAGTCATATTTTCCAGATAGTTTGAACATATATTGTACCTCAAACAAAGTCATGCTACTACAACAAAACTCAAAAGGAGGTGAAACTTTATTCAGTTGCTCTTTCACTTCCCTATGCTGTCCCCAAATTGTTGCTTTTGAATCTTTTTCCCTAACTCCCCCAGCCTCCCGCCCCACGTATTTCTTTGTAAAAGTTTGTCCCGAGGCCAATATGTAGAAAGATGAATGATGAGTTCCTCTGGCTGAAGAAGTGGAATCAGGGTAGACAAAGCTCTTGCTTATCAGTTTTGCCTCTCCCCTTATCCCCCACCAATCAAATACAGATATAGATAGGTAGACTTTTGATAACAATCTATCTGTTCACCACAGCAATCTAATCCACCAAATTCTTACTTAAGGTTAGACAAGATTGTTCCTCTAGTCAAACTTCCTGAGTAAAACATCAAGTTATTAACTGTGTGACATTTCCACATCACGCAGTCAGGTAGCAGTACTAGTCGTCAAAGGATCTGACATGCAGATGTCAGGATGTTGAGCCAGCCATGTGATTTTCATGATAGTTGATAGATGCCACAGAGGACAAGATGTTTCATCTTAAAAGTCTCTAAGTTTGAAAAAAAAAAAAAAAAAAAAAAGCCTTTTCAAAGGACCTTACAAATGCTGAGGTGAATTATTTCCCAGTGGCTGCACATCCAGAAATCCATCTGGGAACAGTCATCCAAAATGTAGACTAAATGTCCATTACATAATTATTTATATTAGACGAACACTGTAAACACTTAAATGTTCAACACTGTGGAATTGTTAGGTAAATTGCAAATGAAATTCCATTTGACGCACTATCATGCAGCTATTAAAACTGATGTTTACAAAAAGTTTTTTTAAAGCTTGGAAAGATGTTTACATTACAACGCAAAGTGAATTATGAGGCTTCAGCAATGTATGTGCCATATGATCTCAACTATTGCTTAACATGTGCAAAGAAAAGAAATGAGGACAAAACATACATACATTTTAACTATGATGATTACTCTGAGATTCTAGGTGATATTTTAGATTTTATTCCTCTCCCTCCACATGTTTCAATAAGCATATACAACTTTTATAATAAGAATAGATAAGACACTTCTTTTAAAGGTGACAGTCCCCAGGCAGCACTTGGCATCATTGAGGTCCTTTCAAACGTGTGTCAACATGACATTGAGAACAGAGGGCACTGAGCTATTGTAAGAAGATTTGTGGGCCAGCCTGAACCTGAGCTGAGAAAATTTGCAGAGAAACTTAAAACTAGGGAGCCAAATTTGCAAAAGAATAGCAGAATGGAGATTAGTTTTTGGGAAAAATCACAAAACTCATGATGGATTCCCAGTTATTATTTTACCATATTTGCTAAATTTTGCAATGCTGCTTTCTAGAAGCCAGAAGCATCATTTCTTTGTTTCACAGAAAAGGGTGTGGAGAGTTCAGAGGCTAAGTCTGTGATAAAATTCAATATTGAAATGTGACAAAACACAGAGTTAAGGAATAATATATAGCTAATTCTTTTGGTAGCAAATTTCAGGGATTTGTTCAACTAAAAGGATCACTTATTAAGGTCACATATTGAATAATAAGGGAGAGAGAATATCATGGGGTGTGTGTGTAGGATACAAGCAGGAGCTATAATAGGAGCAGGTCTCATGGATTCTGGACCCACAGGGTGGCCGTAAGCCTAAGACTGTTCTAAAGACTTCAGTAGCAAGAGTCCATGCCCCTGTTCTATTGCTGTCTTATTAATACAACTCAAATCCTCTGTGCACCTGATTTTTTTGTTCTGCTACCACCCGGCTTCTGCACTATCTGCTCTGTATGTTTTCTTTGCTGCATACCTTCTGTTTCTGTTCTGGTCAGTTCAGTTTGTATATGGCCCATCATGGCTGCCCTAAATGCCCTCTGGAGTCCCTGGGCAGTGCAAACGGTTAATATGCTCAGCTGCTAAATGAAAGGTTGAAGGTTCAAGTCACCCAGGGACGCCTTGGAAGAAAGACCTGCCAATCTCCTTCTGAAAAATCAGCCTTTGGAAACCCTATGGAGCACAGTTCTACTCTGACTCACATAGGATCGCCATGAGTGGAAATTGACCTGAAGGCAAATGATTTTTTGTTTGTTTGTTTTTTATTTTTTAAATCTTTCTACTCCAGGGCAGTCTATGAGCTTCAGCTCCCACTGCCATCTGCCTCATTCTCCTTAAATCCCTAGTTTAAGAAGGAATGTTGTGTCTCAGCTCTTCTGTTTACAGTAAACAACCTCGTAAGTTCCTGACAAACCTATGTAAGAGCTGCTCTGGGCCCACTTGTCCTCTCCATGTCCGTGAAATGAAGCTTGACCACCTTTGACTGCTCACTGGGACGGAGCCATGGGCCGGTGATTTCACTTAGAAGCGGGGGAGATGGCACCTGAGGCTGTATCCCTAAAATCCTGGGAACAGCCATTGATTGAGGAAGCGTTCTGAATGTCTAATAAACATTCAGGGTAAAAAATTCTGGCTCTGAAATGTTGACGTCTCTGCCTTAAGTCAAATCAATATCATCAAGCCCACAGAACAGGTAGAACAGGGTGGTCGCATAAACTAGTGTGTGCCTATTTATTAATAAATGTTTATTGAATGTCTTTATGTATAGGAAAGAAAAGGTATGTAATTTATATTTGTAGCAAGGAAGGAGACTGTCTTCCTGATTACTTAATTGAAAAAAGTTATGCACCGACAGAGTACCCCTTCTGCTGATTGTTTTAGTTTCCTTGGATGTTGTAACAAAATACCACAAAGTGGATGGCTTTAAAGAACAAAAAATGTATTTTCTCACAGTTCTGGAGCTACAAATCCTAATCAGGGTCTTGGCTGTGTCAATTCCTTCTGTGGGTCTCTCTCCTGGTTTCAATTGTTGGGATTCCTTTGCTGCTTGTAGATACATCTGCCTCCATTGTCATAAAGTGTTTCCCTCAGGTGTCTATTGTATAAGACACCACTTAGAAAGGATTAGATTTAGGATCCACCCTTCTCTGGTGTGACCTCATTAACATATGAAAAGAAAAACCCTATTTCCAAATGGGGTTAAATTTACAGGTGTAGGTGTTAGGACTTCAGCATAACTTTGTGGGGGACACAATTTAATCCGTAACATTCACCACGTTAACAAAAGGGGTGATGGCATTGACACTGCTGTAGGTTTGTCTAAGTACAATTTTGACCGAACACAAGTTACATTACTTAAGACATTGAGGCCTATTTGTTCAGAACCCAAAATAAAGAGGTGACCATCCTCCTTCTGCCTCCCTTTGGGCAAAGTTGTAAATAAAAAAGAGTGGAAAGCTTGCCTTTGGCATCTAGATATGTTTGTTGAGCTAAGAGTGTAGAATGAAAATATTATGTGCTGTCGAGTCGATTCCAACTCATAGTGACCTCATATGACAGAGTAGAAACTGCCCCATAGGTTTTTCTAGGCTGTGATATTTATGAAAGTAGATTGCCAGGTCTTTCTCCCATGGAGCAGCTGAGTGGGTTCAAACCACCAACCTTTCGGTTAGCAGCCAAGCACTTAACTGTCATGTCACCAGGGGCTCCTTGGGATGAAAAGAGTGGAAAGAAAAAGATGGCATTAATGGTGGGTGCTTTATAAAAGAACTATGGCCTAATGTACTTTCCTTGGCATAATCACCTCTCATCAATGCCCTTGGTCCCTATGGTTCCATTGTTTTCTTGATCAGATAAAGGAATATTAATATTGTAGCTCACTGAGTACGTACTACACTTTATTTGGACACGAACAGCAGAGAATGTAGTTCTCTTCCATTGTGGTTGCTCTTTGCCAAACGTCTGCTTAGAAAATAAAGCCTTCTTCTTTGCACTTATGTCACAGGAGAAGTCAAATGTCCTTGGTTTTAGGCAGGAAAGAACTCACTGCAAGATGGATTGCTACTTGCCTTCCTCATTTTTCAGAAACCTTTTACTCAACTATTGCTTCCTGCACCCATAGCAAATGCTCTGTGGCAGGAGAAGACACAGCTAACTTTTTTTTTTTTTTTACTTACTAACTTGTTGAATTTTTGCTGTTCATTGTTTCATAGTCACTGTTATGGATTGAATTGTGTCCCTCAAAAATGTGTGTCAACTTGGCTAGGCCATGATTCCTAGTATTGTGTGGTTGTCCACCATTTTGTGATCTGATGTGATTTTCCTATCTGTTGTAACTCCTACCTCTATGATGTTAATGAGGCAGGATTAGAGGAAGTTGTCTTAATGTGGCAGTGTTACCCGGTGGAAACCCCAGGTTCTTGCTCGGCATGACTTGTATTGGCCAATAAACAGAGACTGAGGTGGGAAGGCAGAAAAGCACCTTTATTTCATTGCACAAGGAAAGGAGTCAGTTAGACTGCTCCCCAAGGTCGAAGGGAAAAGTTACTTTTAAGGGGTTTACAAGTAGGGAGTTCATACAAGTTATGTCAGTAACATTCTTAATAATACTACCCAGGCACAATGGGGTTTACATATAACTTCCAAGCAAAGAAAGCAGGATTCTGATGCTGCTTAAGATGGTGGAATTTTCCACAGCCTGGGGTATCTGTTTCAGCAGGACTCGATCTACAAAATTAGGATGTATCTTCAGTCAATCTCTTTTAAGATATAAAAGAGAGAATCCGGCAGAGAAGAGAAGGGACTTCATACCACCAAGAAGGAGGCGCTGGTAGCAAAGCACATCCTTTGGACCCAGGGCCCCTGCACTGAGAAGCTCCTAGACCAGAGGAAGACTGATGACAAGGACATCCCCCCAGAATTGACAGAGAGAGAAAGCATTCCCCAGGAGCTGAGCTGGCACCCTGAATTCAGACTTCTAGCCTCCTAAACTGTGAGAGAATACAGTTATATTAAAGCCATCCACTTGTGGTATTTCTGTTATAGCAGCACTAGATAACTAGGACAGTCACTTACATGGAGATTTTCTGCACTCATACACATGCGTATGCATGCACGCGCGCATGCACACACACATACCCCTCCATGAATTTTCTTAGAAGTCAGGTTAGGTGGCTGATAGTGCTGATTGTCCTTTTACTCGATGTCTCACTCCAGGAGTGAAGCCTGTTCATACCTCTTGTTAAAGTTCAAAATGACAGGAACAGTGACTGACAATAGCATGAATCAGCAGGGCCATTGGGAAATGAATTATTGAGGAGTGTATGCGTAGAAATTAAGAATCTACTTGAAGTAGATTTACACTCTTAGTAAAGTGTAAGTTGAAGGAAGCAGGCAAGGTTCTGGGTCTACAAGGATACTTTAGGTAAGTGTCCAACCACTCAGGCCAAACAGAAGGGACATAGAGCAATGACATCTAGTGAATGAAAGGAATTAATGAAACTCAGACTGAGCAAGAAAGCACTAGGAGAAATAAAAACCTGTGTATTAAGCAGCAGTTACATCAAAGTTCAGGAGTCCCTGGGTGGTACAAATGATTAACATGCTCGGCTGCTAACTAAAAGATTAGAGGTTCCAGTCCATCCAGAGAAACCTCATAAAGAAGGTCTAGCAATCTACTTCCAAAAAATCAGTAACGGAAAATCTTATGGAACACAGTTCTACTCTGACACACATAGGGTCGCCATGAGTCATAATCATCTCCACAGCAACTCATACTGATAATGGTACATCAAAGTTCAAACTGGACAGGAGGAATCAGAAGGGAGGATTCTCTAATGGTTTCCATTGGCATGTAATGAATGGGTTAGCAAGCGCTTCTCAGACTTTAGCGTGCATCGTAATCACTTGGAAGAATTGGTAAAACACAGAACAACGGGCCACTCCCCAGGAATTCTAACTCAATAGTCCTGACAGGGGCCTAAGAATTTGCTTTCCTAACAAGTTTTCAGGTGATGCTGATGCCACTAATCTAGAGTCACACTTTAAGAACCATGAGATTAGCATATGCACCCAGCAGCATGGTGAAGAATGCCTGCTGTTCTGGGACAGTAGCCACGTGTCTTCTTATCGTAGTCTCCCTCTTGTTGCAGGCGCATAAGTGCTGACAGGCAGACAAGGATGCCTAGAGCAAGGCATCACACCTAAGAGGGAGACCTTCACTGAGATGGACTGACACAATGGTTGCAACAATGTGTGCAAACATAGCACAAACGTGAGTATAGCACCGGACTGGGTGGTATTTTGTTCCGTTATACATAGGTCACCATGAGTGGGAGCCAACTTGACGGCACCTCACAATAACAGCAACAAATGTAATCTAATGTAATGTAATCCATGGAGGTCATATCAGTGTACACTGGATCCTAAACCTAATCACTTCTGAGTTATATAAAGAAATCCATAGACACAAAGACATGCATGCATGCACACACACACACACACACACACACACAGACACCAGGGAAGATAGATGCCATGTGAGGATCACCAAGGAACCAGGAAAACACTGGGGCTACTGACAAGGAAGGAATCAACAGGGCCAAGACTCGATTTTGACTTAGCCCACAGAACTGTAAAAAAAATAAATTTCTCTTTTTTAAAGCCAAAAAAAAAAAGACATCACACCTACTTCTTACTTGGTGGAATTGATTTCTTGCGGTGCACCTTAAAGAAAGTAAAGCATTTCATGAAATTATTTTGCTTTATTTCTCGACCACTTCTAATAAAAAAAATGCAAGAAAGCTTCTAGCAAATGATGCACATATTTAAAACTTAAAATGGAAATAGGAGAAAACAAACATATAGAAGGAAAGGAAAGCAACTATACCAACAAAAAACTTAATAAGGTCTGAGAATAAGCATTAATTTCAATTCTGAACTTTCATGCAACCAATGTCAGAATGGGAAAAATGATGGGTTACGGAATCCTCAACATTTACTCAACATATGTAGAACAATTCCTCAGGAGAGACGCATATTTGTGGGATTTTAAATAATGAGGAAATTTAGGAGGGCAATATCCCATGAACAATCTTTTAAAGACTACAAGTGGAAATAAGGGTGTGTATGAAGAATGGTGAGGAGTCTGACTGAGGATGAATGAAATTTATCCTAATTCTGGCTATGAGTGAGGAAGAACCTTAACTCCCAACAGATATTCTGATGGTATAATACCTTAGCTCTAGAAGACTTCAGGTATCCATGCTTATTGCAAAATCAGACCCTGGTTCCCTGAGCTAAGCAGAAATGAAAACTCTTGAGCTGTTGCTGGGTGTTTAGGAAAACCAGACCAACTTCTGTGAGCCCCAGCACTGGTCAGCCCTGCTTGTAAAAGCAACAGCTGATAGTAGAACAAAGGAGCAGTCACAGGTCTGGAAAATGGCCAGGAAGGATTTCCGGAATCTTGCACAAGGTCATCCACCATAAAATAAGCACCAAAACGTTTATAAAATACTCAAGAAACACACTCATGCAAAACAAATTCAACCCCCTACTCTGCCCACAGGGTTTTGTGAGGTGTCTCATGGCTCCAGCTCAAATTCCTGTCAGAGTTTCCAGCCTAGGAGGACATTTGGCTAAGGCTGGGTGTTACATCTTCTGTCGAGGGACTCTTTCTTGCCAGGAAGGGTGGAGTGGCTGAAATGGAACAATCCAATCGGGTCTTTTCCATTCCCACTTCTGTGGTCTTTTCAGACTCTCATCCCGTGAATCAAAACAATCTTGAGATATGTGGTTATACTCCCATCCCAAAGTTCCTTTTGTCCCTAGTGATATCTTTTTTGGGGAAAAAAAAGAGAAAAACAAAGTACCCCAAATAAACACCATTTGCTTTGGAATCCTCAGGAAGGGGAAGGCAACTGAGCAATTTCTACTCTTCTCCACCTAGCCACGTGGCACTTGGTTTAAACTCAATTATTGGAATAAGCTTCTAAAGTAAAGGCATGCCATTTTAACTTTTTCTAGCCTGGGTTTATTGTTTACTTTTGCCTTGCTGTCAAAATCCATCATAAGATTCTCTTATCTTTCCTATAAATATACCAGATTCGGAGAAAAGAAGAACATTCCTCTGGGCTGCTTAACAAGCAAATTATTTTGCAACTGCTTCATCCCCTTCCTCCCCACCCTCTTTGAGTAAACATTTGGGAGACACAATCATGGCCTGGCAATTTGCAGAGATACTCTGTGTCCTCACAAAGGCAAAACAAGATGGACGAGGCTGATAGAGGATATGAGTTATCCTGGATAATCAGTTGAAATATCTACATCTCTAATTCCAGGCTTCCTTTGATTTATCAATGTCATACTTCACATTAAGGCCCCCATTGTCCATTTTCTTCATTTCCTTTCTAATTATTGCTTCTCAACTCAATAATTTGCTGTTCCATAGTTTCTGAAATCTTGCATCTAGTTTGTTCAGTTATCTTCTAATGTGATGAGAAAAGTGGGCTCTCTGTTAGAAAAGCCACACAGACTCTCTGATCTTTTCATTAACTCTTTCCATTCTCTCCTGCGTGTCAGTAAGTATATCCAAACTGGTGGCTAATAATGCAGGAACCGAAGAGCAAATAGCTTTTCCGAGATCACTGGAGGAAGGTTTAGAAAGAATAGAGGCTCTGCAATCTGGAAGGCCTGGACTTAAAACTTAGTTTTACCACTTATCTTGGGGAGAAACTTGTAAGAGTTCCTTAACCTATATAGCATTTGCAGTTACCTTATCTACAAACAGGGACAAAATATTTTTTAAATAAAATAATCTTTAAAAAACTTCACCTTGCTGGCTTGTTAAAAGAATTAGAGAGAATGTATTTCACTTCTCATCCCTCCACTGTTTCCAGCTTCATACCAGCCCATATCATCTCTCGCCTGGATTATTGAAACAGACTTCAAAACTGCTCTCCGCACTGCCACCCTTCCCCCAACCTGAGTACATTCTTAACACAGCAGCCAGTGACCGTTTCAAAACACAAACCAAAATGTACAAACCCTGTAACGGCTCCATGTCTCTCATGTAGTAAAAGCCAGAGCCCTTCCCATGGTCTAACAAGGTCCCATAGGACTCATCCTCGTTGCCTGTCTTACATCATCCTACCACTTACTCTCACCCACACTGGGCTCCTTGTGTTCCGTGAATCCCCCAGTCACGCTCCTGCTTCAGGACCTTTGCACTGGCTGCTTACTCTGCCTGGAATGCTCTGCACCGTCCCCGTGTCCTCAGCCACCTGTTTTCAGTGTGGCTGTGGTGGGCAGGTCCATGCAGGTTACCAGTGCCTACGTCATGAGCGTGACTCTGCTTCCCCCGCTTGACTTTCTCTGAGGCCACAGAGCCTGAGTCCAGCTGCAACCCCGATGTGCACGGAAGTTAATGTACCAACAGCACCCCTGACAAATGGGGGATGGGATTTGGCAAATAAAAGCCCAGCTGCCCATTCTTTGATAGACCCCAGGGAAATTGAGTTCCAGCTGCACACAGCAGTAACCAGCTCCTTGATGCAACCTGTATTGGCTTTTCTGTCTTCCCAGCTTCACTCTTCCCCACTCTCTTACTTCTGTTTTCCAAATAAACCAGCTACACCAAGTCCTGGTCTCAGGCTCTGCCCTCAGGGGACCCAGACTGAAGACACAAACTTTGCACTAATAGATGCCAGAACAAGTATTCATTCGGCGTCTCCCAGCTGCATTCTCCTATGACTCTTTAAGTAGGAAAACCAAAAAGAAATATCACATGTTCCTTTTCAGTTTGATTAGCACGGGCGCCTAGAAAAGGGCACCTCTGAATTTCCACAAGTCAGATTAAAAAATTCACCTGCTTTCTTTCCCAATTGTAGCTAATTCTAAGAATGGATCATCACCACGGCGGTTCACTTCTTACCAACAGAAACTGGAGGGCAAAACATAAAGCGTGTGTCCCATGGGGCAAGAGGTATGTCTTTCTAAGAGTATTCATGAAATTCCTTTTCCCTCTTCTTATTTTCAAAATCAGGAAACATTATTCTCAAGTTGGAAAGTGCTTGTCTTGGCTCCTCATGCTTTGCCGCCTCCTGCTGGGGCCTGGTACACTCATACAATCCCTCGTAATCCTATACTCAGTCTCTGGAGTGTCACTACTACAGACAGCAGTTTCTCTCTGCATCTCAATACTCACTGCAAGGAAAGGGAGCAGGTGGGTTTCCAAGTTATTTAGAATGGGTCTCCTGGCAAAGAAAGTCTCCTTTCGGCTTTAACATGGAACACAGAGGATGAAACAGGGAGAGAGGGAATTATTGAACTAGACATAGCCCCATCTGGCTCACTCTCACTCACTCCTCACTTTTTACACTCTGCCTCTTTCTAGAAAGGTGCTTCACAATTGCGCGTGTCAGCCACTGTGTGGTGCTGGCTGCTTTGTCTCTTGTCTGGATGGGCAAGCACTTAAGACCTGGCATGTGGGCACATTCCCACTGGCCCAGTCTGGCTTCCTGTGGTCACCCACGAGTCACTCTGCACCATGACATGTTATGCCAAGGCTGCTCTGCAGAGGAGCTGTGGTGGCACAGTGCTTCAGCATTGGGCTGCTAACCGAAAGATCAGCAGTTTGAATCCACCAGCCTCTCCTTGGAAACCCTATGGGGGAAGTTCTGGTCTGTCCTAGAGGTTGGCTATGAGTTGGAATTGACTCGACGGCACCTGGTTTGGGTTTTTTGGTTTTTTGCTCTGCTGGAAGAGGCAGAATCCTTGCCCTTGCCCCATGGCGCTACTTCCTGGTGTAATGGCCCTAACATCTCACAGAGATGGTGTGTGACACCCACCCTTCCCATTTCTGCTTCTAGCTGCATTCCTTCTTGGAGGCCTCAGATAGGCTGGCTGAGGAATAACCTCAGAGACAGACACCATGCTCTTTCAAAACCCCTTCTCTCAATGGCGCAAGTGCTCTATCACCAAAAACTCTTCTCTCTCCTTCCCTTCACCTACAAAGCCCCTGCGTTTCCATAACCAGCCTGCTATGAAATGTCTCCTCCTTTGAACGAACCATGGTATACCAGATCCAGATTAAGTAGTATTTCAAGAGTGATTCCTTCATTAATCTTCCAAGTATAATCCTATTTAAAATTAAACATATATCTGTGTGTGTGTATAATTATATATGTGTGTATATATGTATGCATATATAATACAATAATCCCTTAGATTTGAACAGCATTTTAGAGTTTATTAAGAGCTTTTGTATATTTATGATATCATTTGAAAGGAGGGTATTCCCCGATCTCCACAAGTAAACTGAGAGGCAGATGTTTGCCTGATGTGGCCGCGGTCACCACCAATGAAGGGCGGCTCTAACACCAGAACTAGGATCTTCATTTTTCTCTGTCAATGTTCTTTCAAAACTATTGTCATTATCTCAAAAATAAAAATAAAAACCAGTCGCTGTCAAGTCAATTCCAACTCATGGTAACCCCATGTGTGCCAGACTAGAACGGTGCTCCCCAGGGTTTTCAGTGGCTGATGTTTTTGAAATAGATCACCAGGCCTTTCTTCTAAGGTACCTCTGAGTGGACTTGAACCTCCAACCTTTCAGTTAGCAGCTAAGCACAAGACAAGTAAATTCATCTTTATCTAAGATGCATGAGAAATGCCCATGTGAAAGTGAATACCACGTGACAAGTAATTAAACAAATGCTTTCTACTTTCTTTTATTAAAGCATTAGCTACAATGCACCAATTTACTACTGTAACAACTCAGTTGATTCTTATAAATACCTGGTGACGCATAGAGAGCTACCATATTAATACCCACATTCCATAGGTGATGAAGTGTGAGGCTCAGAGTAGGTAAGTCAATGTTTCTCTAAGTTTGGCCCAACAAGCACCTGCATCAGAATCACCTGGGGGCTGGTAGATTGTAAACTCCTGGATCTCACCCAGAGCTGTGGAATCAGATACTAGATCTGTATAGCTAACAAATGTCCCAGGTGGCTCTTAAACGTACTTGATTTGGGGAAATGGTAATGAGGGCCACCAGGAATTTTGTGAATAAATGGTAGAAACTGAATCCAAGCCCAGGCACGTGGACTTCAGAACTTTCTTTCCTTAATGGGCCACTTTATCTTTTATTCTCTAAGCCAAGAATCTGCTTGATTACTTGCCCTACACCTTGTGAATGTCAGCGCTCCTCATTCAGCATGCCTCTCCTTCCCAGGACCCCTGCGATATATTGAACAGGTTGGCACAGCTCAGTCACACACGAGCCCCAGTTTCACTGTCCCCTTCTCATGTCTCCCTTGCTTCTACATTATTCTCTTCTCATCACCCAGTGCTACTCACTGCCTCATTCACGTGGAGGGAAGCTGGCCAGCACTTTGGCTGCTACAGAAAATTCAGATCCTTATATTTTATACCATTTTCTTTGTAAATATTATAAAAGCTGGACAGAGTTTTATTTTAGACATGTCTTTCCAAGACATAAGGCTGATTTTGTCTTGTTTATCCCTTGTTCAAGAAAAAAGTACTACTACTACTACTTTTTACTACTACTACTACTAATAATAACTAATATTGATTGAGGCTTCCTATTGGCAGACATCATACTAAGCATTTTTCATTAGGTCCTCATTAGATCCTCCCCTGGAAGGATACTGTTATCATACCCATTTTATGGATGAGTATTACCAAAAAGGAAACTCTGGTGGCATAGTGGTTAAGTGCTACGGCTGCTAACCGCCAGGCGTTCCTTGGAAACCCTATGGGGCAGTTCTACTCTGTCCTATAGGGTCGCTATGAGTTGGAATCGACTCGATGGCAACGGGTTTGGTTTTTTTGGTTTATTACCAAAAAAAACAAACAAACTCATTGTCATCAAGTCAATTCCGACTCATGGCAACCTCATGTGTTGTGGAGTAGATCTGCTCAATAGGGTTTTCTTGGCTGTAATCTTTATGGAATCAGATTGCCAGGCCTTTCTTCCACTGTGCCTCTGGGTGGGGTCAAATCGCCAACATTTAGGTTTGTAGATGACTGCAAACCACATACTAGGTCTTGAAGAAGTTAAGTAGATTGACCAAAGTCAGAACCAGGATTTGAACCCAGATAATTTGACTTTAACATATGCTAATCTGCCTCCCTACCCTGCCTAAACAATCCAATCCAAAATCCTCATCCAGATTCCAAGCTTCCCATGGTAAGTCTCCTCTTTTGCACCTAATGCCATCTGCCATTACTCTCTACTCTTAGAAAAAGATTGACTCAGGTCAGCCCTCCCACTACATCCTCCCACTCTCAAACTCTGCTCATTCTCACTTCCTGTCCTCCAACTACACCTCATTTTGGCTGTTAGCATGCACTGCTATATTATCATTACTACGAGTAAGAACAAGGTTGTGCTCCCATCATTCATCCTACCAGAAGGGCAATTAGCACATAGTTACCACTTCTCGAGTGAATGAAGGCATCCCATCTCTGCACTGTAATGGAAACATGTACTGAGAGGTGAGAGACTTGCCTTGCATCCTTGGCTCTGTTACTCCTTAGAATTATGCCTGGGCATGTCAATTCATCTCTCTGGCCTGTACAAAGAAGGGCTGGCTGACATGATTTCTAAGTTTCAACCAACTCTGACACTCTAAGTCCTGCTTCTTACGTGAAGACGCTCCTATAACTTTAGCCAATACTGATCACTTCCATTCCTAATTGTCAAGGATTGAATTGTGTCCCCCCAAAATATCTGTCAACTTGGTTAGGCCATGATTCTCAGTATTGTGTGGTTGTCCTCCATTTTGTGATTGATGTAATTTTCTTATGTGTTGCAAATCCTAATCTCTGCCTGTGGTTAAATGAGGCAGGATTAGATTATGTTAAAGAGGATTAGGGTGGGATATAACACCCTCACTTAGGTCACATCACTGATCCAATATAAAAGGGGTTTCCCTGGGGTAGGCCTGCACCACCTTTTATCTTACAAGAGATAAAAGGAAAAGGAAGCGAGCAGAGAGTTGGGGACCTCATACTACCAAAAGAGCAGTGCTGGGAGCAGAGTGCATCCTTTGGACCCAGGTTTCCTGCACAGAGAAGCTCCTAGTCCAGGGGAAGATTGATTAGAAGGCTCTTCCTCCAGAGCTGACAGAAAGAGAAAGTCATCTTCTGGAGCTGAAGCCCTGAATTTGGACTTCTAGCCTGCTGGACTGTGAGAAAATAAATTTCTCTTTGTTAAAGCCATCTGCTTCTGTTATTTCTGTTATAGCAGCACTAGATAACCAAGACACTAATCAAGCCCATATTTCAGCCCCCCAAATCAGAATCCAATTTCATAGAAATATTTTGTACTACTTCTAGACATAGGAGGAGCCCTGGTGGTGCAGTGGTTAAGAGCTTGGCTACTAACCAAAAGGTCAGAGGTTCGAATCCACCAGCTGCTTCTTGGAAACCCTATGGAGCAGTTCTACTCTGTCTTATAAGGTCGCTATGAGTCGATGACAACTGGTCTAGATATAGCAAGCAAAGAAAATGCAGTTTGAGTGTCAAAAGTGCTGCTATTCCTGGGATATTTTGGTAGAGACATTAGGGCAGAGCATTTTAAAACACGATTGTCCCTGGAAACCCAGAATGCATGTTTAGGCTTCACTGCATAGACTTTTTTACTTTTTATTGAATACCTTTTTTGTATTTTATCATGTATTTTTCTATATTCTCTATTTGCAATGTGTGTAAATACTAGCTCTTTCACTAGATAAATTCCTTGAGGCAAAAAACTATGGTGTGCTTTTTTGGATTCCCACAGCTGTTCTCCCAATTCGGTCTCATAGTAGAAGCCTTACCATAGGGAGCCTGGAATCTGCATGAGGACTTTGGATTGGATTTTTTAGGCAGGGTAGGGAGGCAGATTAGCATATGTTAAAGTCAAATTATCTGGGTTCAAATCCTGGTTCTGACTTTGGTCCAGTTACTTAACTTCTTTAAGACCTAGTTTGCAGTTTGCACTCATCTATAAACCTAAATGTTGGCAATTTGAACCCACCCAGAGGCAGAGTAGAAGAAAGGCCTGGCAATCTGCTTCCATAAAGATTACAGCCAAAACAAACCTATGGAGCAGATGTACTCTGTAACACATGAGGTTGCCACAAGTTGGGATCGACTTGATGGCAATGAGTTTAGTTTTTTTTTTTTCTGGTTAATGCCCATTTTTGTTAATAATCGTCATAAAGGGTATGATAATGGTATCCTTCCAAGTGAGGAACTAATGAGGATCTAATGAAAAATGCTTAGTATGATGCCTGCCTCATAGGAAGCCTCAATCCATATTAATTAACAATAATAAGTAGTAGTAGTAGTAGTACTATTTCCTTGAACAAGGGATAAATATGACAATACATACCTATATTCACTGAAAATAATAAAGTATATTGATTAAGCATTAAATATTTGATACCGAAAGTAAGTAAGTTAGAACTCCAAAAGAGGAATAATTTTACTCTGCTAGAGCTTGGAAAAGGGGCCCTGGTGGTACAATGTTTAAGCAATTAGCTGCTAACCGCAAGATTGGCTGTTCAAACCCACCAGTGGCTATATGGGAGAAAGACCTGGAGATCTGCTCCCGAAAAGATTACAGCCTAGGAAACCCTATGGGGCAGTTCTGCTGTTTAGTAGGGTTGCTATGAGACAGAATCAACTTGACAGCACAAAACAACAGCGGAGTTTGGAAAAAATTTGTCAAAGAAGTAGAGGACAGCTATCACCTTAGGTTTTCCGTATTCATTCATTTATTCATTCATTCGTCCGTTTGTTCATCCATTTGTTCGTTCATCACCGCTGAGATCTTTCTGTGACTTTTAATAGATCATCAGATCAAAAAAAATTTGATACTTAAATTCATTTTGTACTTTCTTAATGACCACAACAGACTTGTATCTAAACCTAATGGAATTAGAGGGTACAAAAGAATTACTTGTTTCTGACCAGAGATTCACCCAGTCATAGAAGGCTCCTGTGCTAAGGGACAGTAGAGAACATCTGGCTCTAAAATGTGAAAATCTGAGAACTAAAAGAACCCTTAGAAATTACCAAATTCACCTTCCTCATTTTGTAAATGAGGAAAGTGAGGGTTAGGATAATAAAGCAAAATTTCCAGGGTCTTACAGTAAAGTTAGAGGCTGAGGCAGAGGAATTAAGCCCCCTGGATGTCTGGCTGGTGCCTTTTCTAATATACATTGAGATCTCTTAAGTAGTACCACAAGGTTATTAATTTGGCTGGAGTCATTTCTCCCCACCATCTTCCGGTTATAGTTTAGGGCCAAGATACCAAACCAAAAAACCAAACCCACTGCCGTCTAGTCGATTCCAACTCATAGCAACTCTCTTGGTTATCTAGTGCTGCTGTAACAGAAATACCACAAGTGGTGGCTTTAACAAACAGATATTTATTCTCTTACAGTTAAGGAGGCTAGAAGTCCAAATTCAGCGTGCCAGCTCCAGGGGAAGGCTTTCTCTCTCTGTCAGCTCTGGAGGAAGGTCCTTGTCATCAATCTTCCCCAGTCTAGGAGCCTCTCTTCGCAGGAACCTTGGGTCCAAAAGATGCACTCTGCTCCTGGTGCTGCTTTCTTGGTGGTATGAGGTCCCTATGTCTTTTTGCTTGCGTCTCTCTTTTATATATCAGAAGAGATTGACTTAAGACACAACCTAATCTTGTAGATTGAGTCCTGTCTCATTGACCTAACTTCCTCTAATCCCACCTCATTAACATCATAGAGGTAGGATTTATAGCACATAGGAAAATCACATCAAATGACAAAATGGTGGACAATCATACAATACTGGGAATTATGGCTTAGTCAAGTCGACATGTATGTTTGGGGGTCACAATTCAATCCATGACAGTGACCTTATAGGATAGAGTAGAACTGCCCGCAAAGGGTTTCCAAGGAGCAGCTGGTAGATTCGAACTGCCAGTTAGCAGTGGTTAGCAGTCAAATGCTTAACCCCTGTGCTATTAGGGCTCCAGGACCAAGAAAGAGGCCCCTAAAGTATTTTATTCCAGAGTAGAGTGATCGACTCATTCTGGTTCTCCCAGGACTTTCTAGATTTTAGCACTGCAGTCCCAGATCAGCCAGGACAGCTGATCACACTATTCCAGAGGAAGCATGTGTTCCAAACCACAGTTTTCCATGTAACTGGAGATCCCCCTTTGGTTTGCCAGAGAGAGACTGTGGATCCTTGAGTTAGTTAAAATGCCCACATACATGACAAAGGTCCCCCTGCAGGGAAATCCACACCTGCTTCAGGGAAGACTTGGCCATCCCGCTGTTCTTGTTTGCTTAGCACACATGTCTCAAGGCTGCGGATGTGGCCTGGACCTGCTCCACATGATGGAGGTTCAAATCCTGGTACCACCACATGGAGCTGGGACACAATCTGTGCCTCAGTTTCTTCTTCTGTAAAAGTGACAATAATAAGAAGACCTAAATCTGGGAGATAGTTATGATGATCAGCAGAGCACTCAGATAATCTATGTTTTAGGAATAGTTTGAAGATCTGCAAAATACTTAGAACAATGACTGCCAAAATATTAAGCACTCAGTAAATGCTAGCTCTTTTTATTAAATCCTCTGCTTTCTTCTGCCCCTGACTCAGTTTACCCACTCTGGTAAATCCTGCTGCTTGCTTGAAAAAAAAAAAAAAACAACAGTTGCTGTCAAGTCAATTCCAACTCATAGTGACCCCATGTTGAACTGTGCTCCATAGGGTTTTCAATGGCTGTGACCTTTCAAAAGCAGATCTCCAGGCCTTTCTTCCCAGGGACCTCTGGGTGGATTCAAACCGTCAACCTTTTGGTTAGCAGCTGAGCACCGAACTGCACAACCCAGGGGCTTTTTGCTGGTTGTTTACCCAGTGTCTATTCTTTCTGTCTTTCTTACCGACAGATTTTTTTAAAATTGTACCTTAGATGAAGGCTTACAGAACAAACTAGCTTATCATTAAACAGTTAGTACACATATTATTTTATGACATCGGTTAACAACCCCACGAAATGTCAACATTCTCCCTTCTCTACCTTGGGTTCCCTATTAGCAGCTTTCCTGTACTCTCTTACCTTCTAGTCCTTGCCCCTGGGCTTGTGTGTCCCTTTAGTCTTCTTTTGTTTTATGGACCTGTCTAATCTTTGTATGAAGGGTGAACCTCAGGAGTAACTTCATTACTGAGCTAAAAGTGTGTCCGGGGAAAACACTCTCCAGGTTTCTCCAGTCTGTCAGGCCAGTAAGTCTGGTCTTTTTTGTGAGTTAGAATTTTGTTCTACATTTTTCTCCAGCTCTGCCTGGGACCCTCTGTTTTGATCCCTGCCACAGTAGTTGGTGGTGGTAGCAAGGCACCATCTAACTGCATTGGACTCAGTCTGGTGGAGGCTGGGGTAGTTGTGGTCCATTAGTCATTTGGACTAATCTTTCCCTTGTGTCTTTAGTTTTCTTCATTCTCCCTTGCTCCCGAAGGGGATGAGAGCAGTGGAGTATCTTAGATGGCCACTCACAGGCTTTTAAGACCCCAGACGCTACTCACCAAAGTCGAATGTAGAACATTTTCTTTATAAATTATGTTATGCCAATTGAGCTAGATGTTCCCTGAGACCATGGTTCCCACAGCTCTCAACCCAGCAATTCGGTCCCTCAGGGAGTTTGGATGTGTCTATGGAGCTTCCATGACCTTGCCTTAGATAAGCTGTACTGGCTTCCCCAATATTGTGCACTGTCTTACCCTTCACCAAAGTTTCCACTTATCTATTGTCTATTTAGTGTTTTTCCTTCCCCACCCATCCCCTCCCTTGTAACCATCAAAGATTGTTTCTTTTTGTGTGTAACCTTTTCATGAGTTTTTACAGTAGTGATATCATACAATATTTGTCCTTTTGTGATTCACTTATTTCACTCAGCATAATGCCCTCCAGATTCATCCAATTTGTGAGATGCTTCGCAGATTCATCTTTGTTCTTTATTGTTGCTTAGTACTACATTGTACGTATGTACCATAGTTTGTTTATCCATTCATCCGTTGATGGGCATCTAGGTTGTTCCCGTTGTTTTGCTGTTGTGAACAATGCTGCAATGAACATGGGTGTCCATATGTCTACTGGCGTGATGGCTCTTATTTCTCTAGGATATATTCCTAGGAGTGGGATTGCTGGATCTTATGGTATTTCTATTTCTAGCGTTGGTTTTCCAAAATGGTTGTACCATTTTTGCATTCCCACCAGGACCGCGTAAGAGTTCCAATCTCCCTGCAACCTCTCCAACATTTGTTATTTTCTGTTTTTTTTTATTTGTGACAGTAATGCCAGGGTGAGATGGTATCTCATTGTGATTTTGATTTTTATTTCTCTAGTGCCTAGTGATCCCTAGTGTCTGTTAGCTGCTTGAATGTCTTCTTTGGTGAAGTGTCTGTTCATTTCCTTTGCCCATTTTTTTATTGGATTATTTGTCTTTTTGTTGTAGAGGTGTTGGATTTTCCTGTAGAATTTAGAGATTAGAATTTTGTCAGATTTGTCATAGCCAATTTTTTTTTCCCAGTCTGTAGGTTGTCTTTTTACTCTTTTGGTGATGTCTTTTGACGAGCATAAGTGTTCGATTTTTAGAAGATCCCAGTTATCTGGCTTATCTTCTGGAGTTTGTGTGTTGTTAGTTATGGTTTGTATCTTGTTAATGCCGTGTATTAGTGCCTCTAGAACTGATCCTATTTTTACAATCTTTATAGTTTTTGGTTTTATGTTTAGGTCTTTGATCCCTTTTGAATTAGTTATTGCACATAGTGTAAGGTACGGGTCCTGTTTCTTATTTTTTTTTTTTTTTTTGGCAGATGGACATCCAGTTTTGCCAGCACCATTTGTTAAAGAGACTGTCTTTTCCCCATTTGATGGACTTTGGGCCCTTGTTGAAGATCAGGTGACCATAGGTGGATGAATTTGCATCTAGGTTCTCAATTCTGTTCCATTGGTCAACGTATCTGTTGTTGTACCAGTACCAGGCTGTTTTGACTACCATGGCTGTATAGCAGGTTCTGAGGTCAGGTAATGTGAGTCCTCCACTTTATTCTTCTTCTTCAATAGTACTTTACTTATCCAGGGCTTCTTCCCTTTCCATATAAAGTTAATGATTAGTTTTTCCATCTCTTTAAAGAATGTTATTGGTATTTGGATTGAGATTGGATTGTATTTGTAAATTGCCTTGCGTAGAATTGTCATTTTCACAATGTTGAGTCTGCCTGTCCATGAGCATGGTATGTTTTCCCATTTATGTGGATCTCTTTTGATTTCTTGCAACAGTGTTTTGTAGTTTTCTTTGTATAGGTCTTTTATATCACTAGTTAGATTTATTCCTAAGTATTTTATTTTTTAGGGGCTATTATAAATGGTATTGTTTTCCTGAGTTCCTTTTCATCCTTCTCTTTATTGATGTATAGGAGTCCAACTGAGTTTTGTATGTTTATCTTGCATCCTGCTACTCTGCTGAATCTTTCTATTAGTTCCAGTAGTTTTTTCATGGATTCTTTAGGGTTTTCTATGTATAATATCATATCATCCATAAATAGGAATAGTTTTACTTCTTCATTACCAATTTGGATGCCCCTTATTTCTTTTTCTTGCTTTATTGATCTAGCTAGGACTTCCAGCACAATGTTAAATAGGAGTGGAGACAAAGGGCATCATTGTCTTGTTCCCGTTCTCAAGGGGAATGTTTTCAGCTTCTCTCCATTAAGAATGATGTTGACTGTAGGTTTTGTATAGATGTCCTTTATTACGTTGAGGAATTTCCTTCTATACCTATTTCATTGAGAGTTTTTATCAGGAATGGGTTGTGGACTTTGTCAAATGTCTTTTCTGTGTCGATTGAGATGATCATCTGATTTTTTTTCTTTTATTTATGTGGTGGATTACATTGATTGATTTTCTAGTGTTGAACCATCTTTGCATACCTGATATGAATCCTATTTGGTCATGATGCATTATTTTTTTTATATAATGCTGAATTGTATTGGCTAGAATTTTGTTGAGAATTTTTGCATCTATATTCATGAGAGATA
>NW_004444050.1:4858135-4864172 GCF_000243295.1 Trichechus manatus latirostris | reverse complement strand
GATTTTCAACATCACTTCATGCTAGTTTGGGTATGTAGTGTGTTTCTAGAAATTTGTCCATTTCCTCTATGTTTTCAAATTTGTTGCAATATAGTTTTTCATAATACTCTGTTATGATCCTTTTTATTTCAGTTGGGTCTGTTGTAATGTCCCCATTTCATTTCTTATTTGGGTTATTTGCATCCTCTCCTGTTTTTCTTTTGTCAATTTGGCTAGTGATTTGTTAATTTTATTGATCCTTTCAAAGGACCGACTTCTGTTTTGTTGATTCTTTCTGTTGTTTTTCTATTCTCTATTTCATTTATTTCTGCTCTAATCTTTATTATTTCCTTTCTTCTGGTGGCTTTGGGCTTCTTTTGCTGTTCTCTATTTGTTCAAGTTGTGTAGCAATGTTTTGATTTTGTCCCTTTCTTCTTTTTTGATGTGTCATCTGCTGGTATAAATTGACCTCTAAGCACTGCCTTTGCTGTGCCCCAAAGGTTTTGGTATGATGTGTTTTCACTGTCATTTGATTCTAAGAATTTTTTTGATTCCATCTTAGATTTCTTCTATTACCCAGTGGTTTTTAAGCAGGGTGTTATTCTGTTTCCCTGTAATTGTTTTCCTTGCTCTTCCTATTATTGATTTCTACTTTGATGGCATTGTGGTCAGAGAAGATACTTTGTATTATCACAGTGTTTTGGATTTTTTTTGAGGGTTGCTTTGCAGCCTAAGATGTGATCTATTCTAAAGAATGTTCCATGTGCGTTGGAAAAGAATGTGTACTTTGCGGCTGTTGGGTGGAGTGTTCTATATATGTCTATGAGGTCAAGTCACTGATTGTGGCCTTTAGATCTTCTTTATCTTTGTTGACTCTCTTTCTAGATGTTCTGTCCTTTACTGAGAGTGATATGTTGAAGTCTGCTACTATTATTGTAGAATGGTCAATTTCTCTTTTCAGTGCTGTTAGAGTTTGTTTTACGTATTTTGGAGTTCTGTCATTGGGTTTGTAGATATTTATTATGGTTATGTCTTCATGATGGATGGTCCCTTTAATCATTATATAGTGCCCTACTTTCTCTTTTATGGTGGATTTTGTTTTAAAGTCTATTTTATCTGAGACTAGTATTGCTACTCTTGCTCTTTTTTTGGTAGCTGTTTGCTTGATTTTTTTTTCCATCCTTTGATTTTTAATAAATTTATGTGTTTCTAAGGTATGTCTCTTGTAGACAACATATTGATGGATCTTGTTTTTTAATCCATTCTGTCACTCTCTGTCTCATTATGGGTGCATTTAGGCCATTTATGTACAGTGTAATTATCGAAAGGTGTGAACTTACTGCTGTCATTTTGTAGTGCTTTTTTTTTGTGTGTGGTGCTGACATTTTCTTTGTTCTTCTTAGTCTCTTGTACTGAATTCCTTCTGTATGTGGATTTTTTTTTCATTTCTTTTGTTTTGGTAGATTTTGTTTTTACTGAGACTTTACATTTTTCTTCTTTGTTTTGATGATTGTTTGTTAATTTTCTTTGTAGTTACTTTGAAATTTACCCTTATCTTCCTAGGTTTGAACCAGTCTGTTATTACTTGGTATTGCCTTGACTTCCTCTCCATCAGAAAGTTCTATACCTACATCATTTATTCCCTCTTTTATTTGTTCTGATGTTGTTGTCATTTACAGATTAACCTCTCTGGTTCCCTGTTGTAAATCTTTTGTTTTTGAATAGTCTTTGAGAGTTCATTTCCTAGTTGGTATCTTGTTGGTGCAATCTTGCATCCTAGATTCAGGCTGTCATCTGATGTTGTTTGCTCTCAAGCTGAAGGACTCCCTTTAATAATTCTTGTAAGCTTGGTTTAGTTTTTACATAGTCCCTTAATTTATCTTTGTCTGGAAATGTCCTAATTTCACCATCATATTTCAATGACAGCTTTGAAGGATATATTATTCTTAGCTGGCAATTTTTTTTTCTTTCAATGTTTTATATATGTCATCCCATTGCTTTCTTGCCCACGTGACTTCTACCGAGTAATCAGAGCTTAGTCTTATTGTTTTTCCTTTCTATGTGACTTTTGGTTTTTCTCAGGCTGCTCTCAGGATTCTTTCTTTGTCTTTGGTTTTTGCGAGTGTGATTATGACATGCCTTGGTGATTTTCTTTTGGGGTCTATCTTATAATGGGTTCATTGAGCTTCTTGGATGGTCAGCTTTTCATCTTTCATGATATTAGGGAAGTCTTCTGTCAGCAATTCTTCAATGATCCTCTCTGGTTTTCATTTTCTCCCCCTGCTCTAGAACTCCGATCACTCACAAATTTTTACTTTTGATTGTATCCCACATAATTCTTAGGATTTCTTCATTTTTCTTCGTTCTTTTTTCTGATTTTTCCTCAAACACAGTAATATCCAAGTACTTATCTTCAATTTTGCTGATCCTGTCTTCCATTGTTTCAAACCTGTTCCTCAGACCTTCTACGACACCGTCCATTTATGAAATCTTGTTGTTTATCTTTTGGATTTCTAATTGTTTTTTTTTTGGTATGATTTCTAGTTGTGAATTTATTTTGCCACTTTGTTCCTGTATTATTTTCCTGAATTATTCCATTGTTTTGTCTGTATGTTTCATGAATTTGTCTGCCTTTTCCATGAATTTGTCTATGTTTTCCTCATTTTTGTCTGCTTTTTGTTTCAGCTCTTGGATAGCTCTGAAAATTAGAGGTTTGCATTCCCTATCAGGTAGTTCCAGTTCCTTTTCTTCTACTGGAAAGTCATCTGGTGTTTTATTTTGGACATCTACTGAAACCATCCTGTCTTATTTTTCATGTGTTTTGACATTGTCTGCTGTCTTCAGGACATTCAGTTGTTATTTTCTTTGTTTATTGACTGTAGATTTGTTTGTTTTGTCCTGCTTTTTGTTTTATTTGGTTATATCTGAGCACGCAGGCAGGGCGTTCTTTGTAGTTTGCTCGTCTATGGGCATGATACTTTTCACCTCCTTGTCCAATATGCAGGGCCAGTTGCTCAGCTATGCTACAGTGGGGCAGGTCCTGCTGAAGGGGAGAGGCTGGGATGGGTTGTTTGTGGCACATACTGGGACCGACAGGGTGGGCTGTGGTCAGCGCAGGGCAGGTTCTGGTAGGCCATGCCTGGGCTGCTTGGGGGTGCAGTGTTCAGCACAAAGTGCAGGTAGGGAGGAGGGAGGTGGGAGGATGTGATGTATGGAGCTAAGCTGAGTATGGGAAAGAAGAGAGAGAGGAGAGAGAAACAGGAGCCCAAAAAAAGTGCTGTTGGAGCCTGCTGTTTGAGTGGAGAGATGAGAAACTGAGAAATGAAGAAAAACAAAAGTGTAAAAAGGAGAAGAGAAAAATAAATAAATAAATAATTTTTTAAAAAAGAAATTCTCCCAGGGATCCCACTGGTGACCAGGGAAGTGGCTTCAAGGCCTTGGGGCACAGCCTGTCTAGAAGGGTTGTAGATGGCATACAGCACCAGGTATTCATGAGACAAGAAAAGAAGGAAAGTAGAGAAAGATGAGAAACTGAGAAATGAAGAAAAACAAAAAGGAGAAAAATAAATAACTAAAGACCCCCAGGGATCCCACTGGCACAGCTGTGTAGACTGGGAAAGTGGCTCTCAAGCGGCACAGTGCAGTCTGGCTAGAAGGGGCAGAAATGGCATGCAGTGCCAAGTATTCAGGAGACAGGAAGAGAAGGTAAGTAGAGAGAGATAAGAAACTGAGAAATGAAGAAAAACAAGAAGAAAAATAAACAAATACATAAAAATTTAATTAAAAAAAGGAAAGAAATGTGCTCAGGGATCACACCAGTGCAGCTGTGCAGATCTGGCAAATGGCTCCCAAGCCTTGCAGTACAGCCTGGCTAGAAGGGGCGGAGATGGCACGCAGCACCAAATACTCAGGAGACAGGAAAAGAAGAAAGTATAGAGAGATAAGAAACTGAGAAATGAAGAAAGACAAGAAAGAAAAAAGAAAAAGAAAATAATAATAATAAATAAATAAACACTCCCAGGGATCCCACTGATGTGGCTGCGCAGACCGGGGAAGTGGATCCCAAGCCTCACAGTACAGCCCAGCTAGGAGGGGCGGAGATGGCACACAGTGCCAGGTATTTAGGAGATAGGAAAAGAAGGTAAGTAGAGAGAGACGAGAATCCGAGAAATGAAGAAAAACAAAGAGGAAAAAAGAAAACAAACAAACAAAAAAGGACCCAGGGAGCCCACCTGTGTGGTGGCTCAGACCAGGGAAGCAGTTCCCCAGCCCAGCGGTGCTTCATAGCCTGTCAAGAAGAAGCAAAGATGGCACATGGAGCCAGGTGTTCCAGAGAAAATAGGGGGAAGAGGTGAAAGGCAGGGAAGAAGCCAAAAAAAGCAACACCAGCAACAAAGAAATAGCACTGAAGGAGCCGGCCGGTGTGGGTGGGTCAAATCCACATGGCATGGAGCCGGCACCTCCTGGGCTGAGGTCAGTCCACATGCTGGGAAGCGGTGGAGGCCAAGCAGGGGGAAGAAAGGTGGGGGTGGGAAAGCATGTATTTCTGGTTACTGGGTGCTCTGTCTCCTGCTGGGAGCTCCATGAAGCTGCTTTCCCGTATTCCATATCTTCCGATCTCCAACAGAAGTATAAGATAGTGAATCCGTGCTGTGTTAGCTGGTAGGGGACCTCTGCTTGTATCTCTTCTTGCTCTCTGTTCTCTGTCAGTTTCTTATTCCATTTGGTGCTTGGTTGAGTTCTTTATCTCTTCATTTGACATTTAGGGTTCCAGGATTAATGTTTCTCTGTTTTACTTAGTTTTTCAGGTCTTAGCTGTGGAGGGATGATGTGGTGCTTCTGTCTGTAGTGCCATGTTGGCTCCACCCCCTGACAAGATTTTGTTGTTGTTGTTGTTTAGGGCATCAATGAGTCTGGTTTAAAATGTTCACTTCCCAGACTCCCTTGCAGACAGGGATGATCATGTCCTCAATCTTGGCCAATGATATGTGAGCTGAAGATCCTGGGTAGGGCTGCCAGGAACACTTTTTTAAAGGGGTAGACTAGGCTCTGTATCTTTTTGGCTCTTTGCCTTTTGCTTTCCTCTAGGGACATTTCTACCTTTACCAGAAGAAATATAGAACATATACAAAAAATAAAATAAAATTCAAATTTACCTGGGTGTTCTGTATGTTTATTTCCTAATCTGGCAACTCTACCTTCATCTTCTTCTTTCTGTCTGCCTGGAATGTGGATCTGATGCCTGGAGGTGCAGGCACCATCTTGAGACCATTAGCCATAAGCTAAGGCTCATGAGGGAGAAAGTTGTGGGAATCCAGGTGCTGAAGTCATCCGGGGTCTCTCTGACAGGCTGGACTGATCAAGCCACTGTTTCTATTACATGCAGTTGGCCACAGGCCCTCACTGATGCACTTATGGAGGCTCAGCCTTTGTCCTCTTCTCACTCAGTAATCTCCCTGCAACCTCCTCCCCTGGGAATACTCCACTCACTCCCAGGCTGATGTCCTTGCAAATCTCTATATCCTACCTTCCCATTCATTTTCTATCATTCTTTCTAATATTCTGTAACCTGAATGTGTTGTATCACCTGAATCCAAGCAGAACCCACCTACCTCCCCTTCAAGGGGTAAAAGGAAACTTTAAACATATCTTCACACGACTTTGTAAATATGTGCATGCATCTTATCCTTAATGAATATGAATGACTGATATATCTGGTTATGAATAACAAAAATGAACGTTAATGATACTTTCAATAGTGATAATTTTCAGTAAGTTAACTTATTGGGTGCAGTTTGTTTAATTCCTTTTTTTTTAAATTAATTTATTTTTTATTGTACTTCAGGTGAAGGCTTACAGAACAAATAGTTCCTCATGAGACAGAAGTACACATGTTGTTTTATGACACCGGATAACAATCCCACAACATATCAACCCTCTAACTTCTCAACCTTTATTTTTTTTTTTTTTTTTTTGGTGAAAATACACATAGCCAAAGATACGCCATTTCAAAAATTTCTACATGCACAGTTCAGTGACATTGACTATGCTCTTCCAA